>NC_052510.1:43127086-43427086 GCF_014356525.2 Nilaparvata lugens | reverse complement strand
ACAAAAAAAGGCCCTTATAATTCTCTGCATATTAAGTGATAATCTTGTAAATATTGTAAATTATTACAGCATAATTTATTAATTTGTTCTGTACATTAAAAATTGATTTTTCTAACTGAAATGCTGAATCGTTTAACGAATTTCATGATTGTCAATTCCTAAATGGTGTCGATTGTCAATATTTTTCTGTGTGCTTATAATGCTTATAATAAAGACTGAGAAGCCTTAATTGTACATAGAACTCACGATTTTTCATTGCATGTAATACATCGATATTACTGTTCCTATCAACAAATAATTATTATTATATTGATGATATATATATGTGCTTTGTCTCCAATATTGTTAAGATTTGGATTTTTTTCTCTGCAGGCAGAAAATATATCTACACTACTGAATTCATCCATTCAAGTATTTTGTAGTTTTTGAGTTATTTTGGTGAACGTCGAATACTGAAGTCTCATAAATTAATGCAAAAACGTATTATTGAATTGAAATATTATGTTTCAAAATAAGTTTATCAATGTTGTGGACACCAGTTGACAAGAGTATTGAAATTTTTTATGAAAATGACAACTTTCTTATTTATTTACACTCGGGCTCATGCAGAATAATGTTTACCTTCTCAGAATGACTGGAGGCATCTTTGGCTCTGATGCCTATCATATACATACAACACTAATTTAAAGATAACAAATATACAGATATACTCATGTTTTACTGGATACTCAATAGAGGCCTACATGTGTGTCAGCATTGCTTGTAAATAACACTGAAGCATATCATCCAATCAATGCTGACAGTTGAAGTGATTCTCAGTTGGACAAATAATATCTCATCAAACTCAAATACACAGCAGACGCATTGCATTCTCTGAGAGGCGAATCCTGAGTATACACCATAACAGTTCCTAGAAAATGTTCAGTTTCAATCATGTCAAACTGTAGTTGAATACATTCCTACTGTATTTGTGTAGGATCTCAAAATGTATTCGGCATTTGCCTCGTTCAAATTTCAATTATAAATTCAATCCTGGAATAGGTTTGCTTCAAATTCCGTAGAAGCCTATTTATAATTATTCTCCATTCTATAAAATGGTCTTTATTATCCATATTCTAACTCTAAATTCTTTTATTGATATCTCTTCTCTAGTGTATATCCACCATATTTCATAGAAGTGATTCTCTTCATAATCCATTTTCATTTTTCTTTCCTCTATTTAACTATTTTCCTTAACATTCACAATAAATGTATTGCAGAAATCCATTTATGTTACTGAATTTCGACGTGAACATGTCTACAGTGAGATTTAAACTATTAGCGTTCCTTACAAATAACATCAATGATTCCTATTTAATTGATGCTAACCGTTCAAAATTAATCTTTCACAATAAATTTCAATTTCATGTGCTGGAAATTTGCTGGCGATTTTCTTACTGTAAGGTTACGATGTGGTGATGACGCGTAAAAAATATAATTAATTTATGATGGAGTATATGCCAAAAATTATGGATCTTTCCGTTCTCAAACATCATGAAATAAAGATGAAAAAATCAATAATCATGAAATAATATCTGAAAATCTTCAACGTTAAAAAATCAATCAACAAGAAACATAAAAAGGGGAATGAGATAAAATCCAATAAACATTCAGTGTAACACGCCGTTACGATGGAATTCCAAAACTTTTTCTATCGATGGAGAAGATCCTTTGATTTATGTACCGTAATAAGCTGGCCTTTACAGTAGTAACATCTGTCAAATTCACATCCACAAATATTCCGATGAAGATATCCAACATTCCATTCCTTACGACGACATCTCCGGTAGTTAAATACAATATTTCCGATAAATAAACCTTATTTAGAGCAACACCTGATAAGATCTGGGAGCTTTTTAGGAGTTCTTCGAGTAAATCTCCTCTCAACGAAAAGTGGACGATGTTAGTTTTCAGATTTTCCTTTTATTTGGGATGTTAACTTTAGGTTTGTTGTTGTTTCCCGTGTTAATTTGATCGATACCATCAACAAACATGGCGATCTGGAGTGAGATTGTGGGGGAAACGTATTAAAAGTAAATACTCCCAGTATACTCGTATACTTGGGGAATAGTATGGTTGGAATTATAATTGGTGGAAAATGTTTGGTAGTTTGATCAGATAAATCTTATTGGTTCCCGATGACACTATACTGTTGGTCGTAATTCTCACTAATTTAGAAATTGGTTCTCACACTTATACAGACTCACATTATCCCACTTTAGTTCATTTATTTCATTTCTGAGAATGGTGTTTGTCACTGCTCACTAAATCATTAACATTAATCACAATTCTTTGATGTTGTTACTAACATGAATTTCAAAATTCGAACTATTAAAATCGTGAGCAATAATTGAAAACCTCAGATTTATCACCATGGATCACCATTTCGGTACAAAGTTCTGATCTGTATAATGTCTCTTGTTACGCAAGGCATACTTCAATAAATACTTCTCCGACTATCTCAAATCTGACCACTTGAAAATAATCTATTACATTCATCGATTGTAGTGTAATCTACACTAATGCTACTTCCATTGATTGTAGTGGGCCCAACCTTTACTGAAACCCATTCACCTGAATTGAAACATTATCTTTTAATGGTTCTTTGCATGTGAGGGCGTAGTTGAAAAATGAAAAGAAAACGAAACCCAAAAAACAATTCGATCAGTTTTAAGTAGCTAGTACAGTAGTTGGCTTTATGGTCGGTTGTTGGTGTTTTTATGCCGCACTTGGATCTTTGATCGTTTCCGAAGTGAAAGTCTCTCTCTCTGAAGCTCGTGTTGTTGGGTAACGTAATGAGTAA
This sequence comes from Nilaparvata lugens, assembly GCF_014356525.2. Taxonomy (NCBI): domain Eukaryota; kingdom Metazoa; phylum Arthropoda; class Insecta; order Hemiptera; family Delphacidae; genus Nilaparvata; species Nilaparvata lugens. Next base: position 43,424,244 of record NC_052510.1, on the reverse strand, counting down.
ATATGGGGTGGGGTACAGAGAAAGAGAAAAGATAAGTTGAAGATTGAGTGGTAGCAATGCGGACAGAAGAGAGAGAAAGAAGAATTGAAGGAAGAGGAGAATTATGTTGATGGGGAGAAGAAGGAAGAGGATGAATAAAGGGAGGTTGTAGAATTTACCTGAGGAAGTAAAGAATACGGAAAGAAGAATGAGGAGTGAAAAAGAAGAGAAGTTTGATGATGATAGAGAGATGAAATTAAAATTGAAGTAAGAAGTGAGAGACAAGAAAATAAGAAAATACAGTTTTTGAAAAGTTAGAAACACTTGGAATGTGAAAATTAAGATTGAAAAAAACCAAGAATGAGATGAGAAGGAAAAGCAAGGGAAGGAGAAGGAAAACGATGCGAGAGAAGTACTACAGAGTAAAAAGGGTAGTAAAAGAAAACGAGAGGAAAGAAAAGTGAAAAGAGATGGAGAATATTAAGATGGTAATAATTGCCATTCCCTTCCTTTGTCACACTATCTCTCTTTTTCTCTCGCCCACCCAGTTCACTTTGATAAGGGGTGTGCATGATTATGCTTCCGTTTCAGTTTTTCACCTGAATTATATCTGATCACGTGATATTTTCTACTTTGGCGCACAGTCATGTCGCCACAGCCATTTAACGACTATGTCAATCTTGGTAATGCTTTTTTGTCGGCAAATATTTACCAATAACGGGACCCGATTTCATTCATGACTTTTATCCTATAGAGCAATTCACTTTCAATTGTCAGCATTACTTAATAAGAGGACATTCATGTTGGAAGGAAAGCTGATAGTTTCCATTCTTTAGCTGTATTGATATTATTTCGGTAAAATCCTTATTCCTATTTGTTCATAGAAAACAACTTGTGCTATTAAAGTCAATAACAGATTTACAGTACTCTATCAAAATATAGAAAATATATCAACATCAACATTCAGAGACTTATTCATGGTGATAGATTCAGAAACGGCTACTAAACATAATGAATGTTTCAAATTATTTCAGTCATTATTCAATATGTAATATTTCATTCATGAAACATATAAAAACATTCTATTGAACAATGACAGCTTCAAAAATAATTGTTTTTCCTGTAAGATTCATAAAATAAATATCAAGACTTCAGTATTCGTCTGCATTTCATGAGCTCAGCTCTGATTTTGTATTTTATGCAATTATTGTTTAGACATCAAATTTACTTCATTGGGTGTTATTCCTTTGCAACAAATGTTCGTATACACTAACAATTGCTGCTCAGGAGTCACATCTTCCAATGTATCAGTAGTATTCTCCATAAAGGTATTGTTAAATAAACTTTTGTATGTCAGTATGTCAGCGTTAGTGTATGTAGCATGTCAATTCTTATCCATCCTCTTAAATATTTTGATTCCAGTATAAACAATCCAAAATCTTACTCCATGTGCAATTAGGAATGTGAATTTGTGATTTTAGTTCCATTCTATGTATATTTTGTCTTATTTATTGAAACTGTTGGTAATGTCAAACTTGTAACCTTTTGAAGCAGTGCTTTGCAAAATGTTAATTTATAATTCTCTATTTAATGCGCACTGATATTAAGTTGTACTTATGTATATGTAACTTGCAAAATATTGTAATATGCTTGTTAGAAACTAACTAGCTTATAAATCAAATTGAATAATTAAATTCATTTAATAAAATTTTGTAATTCAAAATTTTTTAGTCTATTCGGGGAACTAGTCACACAAAAATGATGGTATCACTGATAATTAAATAAATTTATTGGAATAAATTCAATAAAAAATAAGTGAAACATACGAAAATAATGTATAGAATATAAATAAATAATTGTAAATATAGCATATTGATGAAGTTGAAATGTTTATATTGATTGATAAATTATTTGAATTGATTTATTGTCATGAACTTCCTTTGATTTTCTGAAATTATTTGTTATTGTAATATTTTTAATACAATTGTATGCAAACTATAGTTGAATATATTTTCCAGTTTTGAAATTAAAATTTGTTCGTTATTATTATCAACCAATTGCATGTTCCTCTCATAGGTTTACGATTAAGCTGATATTTTCACATATTTAGGTGAAATCAAGTAAATGGAAATCAGTGAAGATTTGATGAATCCATGGAATAATAATTATTTTTTCTATGAATGAATCTATAGAATTATAGATTGCGAAAATTTGATAGATTAAGATTTACTGAGCCAGTCATAGAAGAAACATACCACCCTAGGTAAATTATTAATCAACAATTAATTATATGATTGGAACTTCAAGATCTATAACTGTCTCAAGATCTAAAAAGAATACACTATACTTCCAGATAGCTAGCTGAATAGCTTGAACTAGCTTGAACTCCTCCTCTTCTGTTATCATTACAATTGATCCATTATTATGAAAATAATATCGATAGATTATTAATATTCGAATCATCAACAAATTTTTTCAATTTCATATCTTATTGACATTACATCACAAATCTAGAATTCAATGATACTCTATTATTTCACCTTTTTATAATATTATAAGTTTGTAATAATATCGCCATTTTTCCATTTTTTATGGATCCATTATCATAAAATGAATAAATATCGATAGATAATTCATATTCGAAATATCAACAAAAAATATTATTTCAATTTCGTATTGTTTTGACATTATTTTACAACACTCTAGAATTCAAAGAGATTCTATCATTTCCACCTCTCTATCATTATAAGTTGGTGATGATAATTATTCCATTTTTTCGAATTGATATACAGCAGTATAGTATTATACTGATCATTACCTAATTCATATGATAGTTATAATACTGGAAATAGAAAGAATACTCATTTGGAATACTCACATAATTTCATTGTAATTCGTTATGGAAAACATTGTAGAAGAAGAATAAATAATAATATGGATTTTATGTTGATAAATAGCTCACAATGACGATGTTTCATCATTTTTCATACATAATGTATGTATTTAATAATCGTTTACTAATTGGGTTGGCATCTTACATATTTCATCAAGTTAAATTCATGATTGGAACCAATGATCAATTCATTTGAACACGTTGCTCACGGAAATTGTCTGAGGTTACATCATTGCATTTTGAAAAATACAATAGTGAAAAGCAATGTCTACAAGTTCATTAGAACTCAATTATTTTCAAAATCATGCAATGAATCTATTGCTATATTGTAACTGTGAGATTCACTGTGCAGATGGAAATTACTGAGATATTGTAATCATTCAAATGCTAATGAATACATTATTATTATTTCTCGAAAATCCAAATTAAATGCTGTAATTCACCCCGAAGACTTCTGCTACTGCAAATATTGACAACAGGGTAAACAGCTAGATGGAAATTCGATAAGCGCTACTATTCAAAAAATCTGGTGTGGCGCACTCACACAACTTTCCTTGCCGTTATGAAAATTGGTCAACTAACACTAGTGCTCCCGCGCATCTCAAGTCTACTATTCTAAGATCTGAAAGCTGGTGACAGGACAATAGCGCTGCAGACACACGAAGTCTGCTATCTCTTCATAGTGAATGATTTAATAGAATCAACAGTTTGCAATTGAATAATATTATTTTCTCAAATTCCGAGCTTATTTTCAATTTAAGGTGAAAATGTTACTGAACATTAATTGTAGACTAGAGATTTTTATGCTCAATCTTTACCACTTGAATTTTTTTGTTTCAATTGTATCTGAAGCCTGATAATTGGGAATCTAAAATCGAACTTTGCATAGATGGGGCGAAGCTCCTGAAATTTTTACAGATATGGGACTCATGGCAGTTGATAGAGCTTATCAATTACTATATTAGGTATAAGTTTGATTAAAATCGTTTGAGCCGTTTTTGAGAAAATCGCAAAAAACCCTGTTTTTGACAACATTTTTGCCATTTTAGCCGCCATCTTGTATTGCATTTGATCGAAATTGTTCGTGTCGGATCCTTATAGTGTAAGGACCTCAAGTTCCGAATTTCAAGTTATTCCGTTAATTGGGAGATAAGATATCGTGTACACAGACGCACATACACTCATACACACACACACACACACACACACACACACACACACACACACACACACACACACACACACACACATACAGACCAATACCCAAAAACCACTTTTTTGGACTCAGGGAACCTTGAAACGTATAGAAATTTGGTAATTGGGGTACCTTAATTTTTTTCGAAAAGCAATATATACTGCAAATATTTTCGGTAAGGAAAGACCTATGGTAATAGGGCAAGGAAAGTAAAATTATTTGTCAGCCCGGACAAATTCACAAATATAAAATTTAGAAATATACAAAACAATTTTTGAGTAGTAGTGCTCATCGAATTTTCATCTAGCTGTTCACCCTGTTGTCAATATTTGCATTAGAAGAAGTCTTCGGGGTGAATTACAGCATTCAGTTTGGATTTTCTTTCAATAATAATAAATATCGGGGCACCGAGCTTCGCTCGTTATTTTTATTTATTGATAAACAGAACACAATTCTCTAAAATGATCGTGTTTATATTCCACAGCTGGCATCTTAAGAATTTCGGGGATGCGATATTTTAATTTTTTACTATCCACAGCTGTTTCAGCCAAGGATGAATTATCCATTTAATGTTGTTCAGCGAGTTTTCTCAAGAATGATACCTAGTGCAATCGAATAATCGACTCGTTTATATCATAAACCTACTATTTTCGAAATTTCGTGAAAATCGTTAGAGCCGTTTTCGAGATCCGTTAAACATAAATAACCAGATATAAGAATAACCAGTTATAAATATAACCAGATTTAAAAATAACCAGATATAGAAATACAGAAATTGCTCGCATAATATAATAGGATTACATTCACTTTGCTTTAAGTATTTTTTGCTGACCCTGACCCAGTGAATATAGAATGTAATAGTACATTCTATACCCAGTGAATATAGAATGTAATAGTACATTCTATACTCACTGTCCTGACCTATGCTACTAATGCTGACAAAAATGAATTCATTCTAGCAATGAATAGAATACGAATCGAACCAAATAGAATATGAACGGAACGAAACAACAATAATGGTTATTCTGAGAAAAAATAATCGATATTAATGAATTAATGAAGAAAGGAAAATAAGAGCATGAAGTATTCAAATAGTGTGAAAAAATAAAACTAATAAGGCTACAAATATAATGATATAATTATAATGGATGGATGATAGATTTGGAATTCTCAAAATACAATCAATTCGACCGAGTGATACTCTGGCAACATACATTCACAACAGGAGCAAACAGCTACAATGTTAAGAGTCTTCAGATCAATTAAAAGAATGCTATTTAATTAAAAAATGATAAATTAATCATATGAAATTTGATCTTTATAAAAATTGATCTTTATTTTAAGACCAATCAATGAAATGCTTTAGAGAATTGTAAGATTGTAAGGCAAACGCACACAACAGCAGATAGACGTCTGCAGGCAGACAGAGGAAAACTCCCTCTCCAGGTGTACGGAAATTGAAATGCACCCAGAAGTTCGTCTGTCTTCATAATAATTATTATGACTGCTCACTCCTGCAAGCAGAAGTATGATTTTTTCACCGTCTGTTCGCTGCTGTGTGCTTTCGCTTTTAATTCAATTACTCATATTATTTCATTGTTAATATTACTCAATTTACCCAGTAAAATTACTCAATCTCCATCGGCATGTCTTAAGAGAATGGGAGGTACTTTATTATCAGAAAAATACATATACTGTATTTTTTATTTATTCATTAAATAGTAAATGAAAATATAGTAAATAATTAATTACGGAAAATGAAATAGGCTCAAGCCCTAACCTGTTGTTTGATTGAATGAAACAATGTTATCAAAAACAAAGTATAGAAATGAAGATAACATACTAGAAGATTAGTAACTGAAATCAGGTCTCTAAGATGATATTGATGTCCATTTGCACGTAATTCTATCGAATTTAACCGCGGATTAATGATGTCATCGCATTGACAATCGATTTTTATTTGATTTTGCGGCATCTTTCAATTAGATTAAGTCAGTTAACCGCGGTTAAATTTGATAGACGTACGTGCAACCGAGAGTTAGTCCAATACTGCTTAGAATATCACTGTAGGTACTATCAACTACATGCTCTATCTAATGGAATTGAGCAAATAAAGCTACTAGGCATTCAGCATTGTGGAACGCCAATCACTCCAAACTGTTATCATTGGATAACGGGAAGTATTCATTTTTTACGGAGAATTCAGATAGTTTGAAATAAATCTCACTACAGAGAAGTCTTGTTATTATCATGGACAAGCTGGTCTACTCATCAATATCTCAGGCAATAAATTCATTTATTATCATTAGATCACTGTTTATTTCAATGTTTAGAGAATTATAAAATACGTGCCGATAGACCAACGCGTGATCTATTGAATAGAAAGAAGCTCTATCCATAATTATTATTGAGAGAATATAATATAATCTCGTCTCTAGTAGATACTCTGTATAAAAGTGTGGTATCGGCTGGATTCAGTCCATTTTTTGTTGTTCAGTGAAGTGCGTGGTTTTCAAAAGTTTAGGAACAAAAATACTGTAGAAAGTGCTGCCTTCGAACTTGGTACAATAATGACATGTAAGTAGGAGAAACATGTTTGTTATATACACATATTACTCCAGTATACTCCTGCAGTCGTGAAATCGTAAAAATATAGCCAAAAATCATTAATCTAGGGTAATATTTAGTCATGTACAAATCAGTATTCTAGTAGCTTGTAGCACTATTGGCACAATATTATGATTGTACTGCCGTACACTACAGTACATGGTATTGTAGTATTGAACAAATAAATAATATCAACGTTGAATTTCATTCACTGTATGGGTAAGGCTTATTTATTCCTCCAATATAATAATATTTAGTATATTCCATAATAATGGACATACAATATCATTGTTATATATTAATTATTGATATTAGTATTTCCATAATGATCACGTAGTTCAACTCACACTACGCGACTCAGGTCGAGAAGAGACTCAACCAGAGCATGACATGCTCACATTGTGTTTTCAAATGGTGACGTCGAGGAGACTAGAATCGACTTGTCTGAGTGTTACCATTTGGAAACACATGCTCTCGACTGAGTCGAGTCTCTTCTCGACCTCAGTCGCGTAAGTGTGAGTTGAGCCTTAAAGTTTCACTTTGTCTCTCTCTGGTTCGGATGGTAAGTTGGTAAGTTTAAAATGTGAGACCTTGTGGCAAGTACGTCTATCAATATTTCTCACGGTGTAGTGTCGATATCACACATCACATCACATCATAATTATGATCATAATAATTAATATGAGGTACATTGATTTTTGTGACATTGATAACTTTACACAACCGTATTCAAATTTGACAGACGGACGAGCAGCCGTTAGAAATTATTGTAAGATGCATAAAACATATATTGTGGAACTTCACATTTGCAAATTTAGAAACAACGGAATAAATAGTTAATGTTTTTCAATATATAAGACTGCTCATCAACAACTGAATATTGCTAACAGCACAATCTTTGTTTAACACAATGTGGGTGGCACTAACAAAGGAAACGTGAAATAACTGTTTTTATGTTAATAAAATATGTTTACCCAACAAATTAACACCTGGATTGTTACCAAACTGGCTCAAAATCCATTCGTAGTTTACTTTTGAAACTTTTAAAACAAAGTAGCCTCAATTTTTGGGGAAAAAGAATTTACCAAAGTTGAGAGAACAAACTTCCGTTGTTGCTTCAGTGAGCTACACTTCCAACTATCAGCATTTCTTATCAATGCTTCCCATTCAACCAATGCTGGCAGTGGAAGTGAATCTTGAAGAGTTTGTTGACGACCTAAGTGGTCTAATGTACTCATTTAATATTTCTCTGGTTTATTTTTTGCAACAAAATTTGAAGTAGTTACTCGAGTGGCTTCTAGCTAAAAGCTGTGAGCGAGTTGGTCTATTCTGTGGCTAATACTTGAAACCATTCTACTGCTTTTGTGAACTTCTCAGTTGTAAACTTTTAAGGAAGTTTTCTGCGAACTTTTGAACTGTAATGAAGCAGGGATTTTTCCCTCAGTAGTTCCTGATAGTCCAACCAATTAGGTAATTAATCACAGAGCTTTGGTGGAGTTTCATGGATCACGTTGGAAAATACTGAATTTTACAGGTCTATAATATTACTGACTGTATGACTGTACTGACTGTAATGATTCTTCTAAATTAATTTATCTTATTGAATCTTATCACTACGAATTTTATTCAAGACTTCTGTGTTGGTAATGGATTGAAGATTTAATGGAATCCAGTTATATTTTCCAAGTTTCTCTATTCTTCTATGGAAGGAATTTATATCATGATGTAAATTACACTCACATCCCACATATTTAAATCAGTATTAAATCTTAATTTCTCCATTGAATCTATTGATCTATGAGAAGCAATATCTTATTGGAATTATATCTGGTATAATATTTTCCATCTGAAATGATAAACTCCAAGGTGTGGAATCATAACAAGTTTAGGGAACAATTATTATTAGCATATATTTTCAACTGGAATTAAAGTAGAATTGGAGTAACAGCTCTTAATAATTGAAATTATACTTTCTAATTAATGATTTTTACGACTATCACAGTCAATACTCAATGAGTTTCCAATATTGATCACAATAGTGAGAACCGAGAAACCAGGTTATTTTACCTACTCGACAAAACTGAAAACAATTAATTTGATTCAACTGTCATCACAATGATTGATTCAATGAGTGCCGCCAAGTGACTTAGACAATATTGATGAATGAGATTATTCAGATAAATTGAGCACCTTGAATTTGCAAATATGTAATATTATGTTTGAATACAATAGAATAATGAATTATTTATATAGGCCACAGTGTAATAGCCTGGGAAAAATGTTTGGTCTGATATCTCACAAATTTGAGATTTCAAAACTCAAAGATAATCAAAATATTTAAATATTGTAATGAGAAGATGGGTATAATGGAAGAAGAATGATAATGCGAGAGTAATTATTGAAATGAGGTTTAGCAAGTTAATTATTTCTTCTTCTTACAGCTCAATCGTTTGATTGGTTGGAAGCCTTTCATCTAAATCTGTTCATTGCTACTCTCTTCCATTGTTCATAGCTTATAGCACCCAGATCCTTCGTCATTTGTCTATAATACTGTAGCCGGGGTCTCCCACGACCCCTTTGTCCATCAACTGTACCTTCCAGAATACTTGACGTGAATGCGTCGTGTCTTATTATTTAGTGTATATTAATTATTTAGTAGTAGGAGTAATGGATAATTGAGCTTGATAGGAATGGAGAATGAACTCTAAATAAGGAATTAGTGTTCACATTAAGAATTTTTTACAACCGGATTTTACTGTGCGAGTGCGCAGTACTAGTCGGCCATATCGAATCGATGTCTCAATTATTAATGTGAAAACAATCAAATCTGCATTTTTTGAAATACATCACGTCTACACTCTACATTGGATCTCCTTGGAACAATTTCATTGCATGAAGGGTTTGGTGTGACAGGGCAATGGCTTCCTCAAATTTTGAAATTTCTATTTTCTTACAAAAAATTATAAACACGAAATGTAATTAAATATCTTTTCTCTAATACAAACAATCAAATAATGGACTGGGACTCTTGATTTTGAGCAAGCGACTCCAGACAAAAATGAGATCGTTTTATTTTGGCATAAATACATTTAAGATGAATTCCTTATATCAGTAACTGAGTCCGTGTTACGGCGTTGGCCCATTAGAACACGTGAAAAGAATATTTTCAGTAAACTTGGCCCGGACTTGTTACTTATAGTCTATATATATTGATATGGGAATCCAGCTTCAGTTTCCTACAAACATTATTGTACTGTAATACATTAAAAGACATTTTAGTCATGTGAATTATAACGATCATAATACTGTGCCTAATATGGGAGACTGATACTGTAGAATAATATGTAATCTATCGAAACTCGGAATTTTTCAAGGCTGTAAAATTCTTAAACCAACTTCAGGTAAAAAGAGGAAAGAGGTAAAAAATTGAAAAATTCTTTTCGTTAAAAACATAAGGCATCAATAACCTGGGTGATGGAAGACGATCGGATGATGTTTTTTACAAAAGTGCAGAAAAATTGAGTGGCTTCTATCAACCAAAATTGTTTTTCTTTTTAAACTTTTTCCAATTTATTCTACTCTTTCCTCTCCACTCAAATCAGAAACACTCGTTCCATCCTTGTCTCGTGCAGAGAACTCTGTCTGGAGCAAGTATTGGAGTCGCTTAATGCACTTATCAGTTTTTTTTTTCAATTTCAATTTCATCAGAGTTTTTAGTCTTCCCTGCAATAAGAGGAAAACGAGGAGTAGAAGAGACGAGCAGAATTGAGGAGATGGATTGTATGAAGAAGTATGAAGTATGAAGAAGGAGTAAGTATGAAGTGAGAAGTAAGAAGAAGAAGAACTATGAAGAAGGAAATTGGAGGGAAAAAAGAGCAAGAAGAAAGAGGAGAAGAGCAAATATATGAAGAGGTGAGGAGTGAGATTTATCGGTTCCATAAATCCAAAAAAGGATGAGTAGAAGAAATGAACAAATTATGCAATGAATCAATTTTTAAATGCCAATCAGCACTTAAAATTCTGCAAGGAATTCTTATAGCCAAAAAGATTTATTTGAAGAGAATGATGGGAATGAAAAACGAAAGAAGAAAAAAACGGAAGGTGGAGGAGAAGACAAAGGAAATGAAGAGGTGGAAAATGAAGAAGATTGATTGATTGATTGATTTTTTATTGAGTGCTAGGTCTAGTAAGACCCATTGCACATTACAACAAGAAGAAGAAGAAGAAGGAAAAAAGAAGAAGAAGAAGAAGGAAAAAAAGAAGAAGAAGAAGGAAAAAAAAGAAGAAGAAGAAGGAAAAAAGAAGAAGAAGAAGAAAACGAACAAGAACATGAACAAAGAGAAAAGGAATGAGGGACAAGAATAAGAAGGATGGAGGAGGATTGGCGTTTGATAATACCAAGAGCAAAATAGAAAAATTCTTCATAGATAAATGAAAATAAGGAAAAATAGATAAATGTATTCAAAGGATAACGGAAACCAATCGTCTACAGTTTAAAGAAATCGGCAATGAGAGGGAGATAGGAAGCATTACAAACCTAAGAAGAAAAAAAGAAGAAAACCAACACAGCAAAAATTTACATAAAAGCACTTGGTTTATCTGTCCAGTCCATCATCCCCAAACTGCTCATTCCCAATTTTCTCCCAATTTCCTTCCTTTGAATCTCTTGAATCTCTCTCTTTCTCTCTCTATGAGGCCATCACTCGTCTTCAAGCACTCTCTCTCTCTCACATTCACTGATTGCTGATCTTATTCATAAACTCAACTGATTTTCAAAGTACATAATTATGTTAGTTTTTATCAGTTGCAGTCGAAATAGAAGTAATTGAATTTACGCGCAGTATTTAGAATATATTCTCATGACCTATGTTTCTTCGTCTCCTCATCTGTCAATATTTCCTTACCCACTTTACTAATTCTCACTCTATGCACTATATTCCATTGCATTGCATGTTTCTATTCAATCAAAAATGGAAGAAAGAGGATTAGAGTAGAATAAAGAGGAAATAGGGAAAAAGAAGAGAATTGGCAAGAGGAAGAAGAAGGAGGAGAGAAGAGGATTACTTCAATATCAGTTCTCGTCGACCAACAAGGAGACCACATACACCAACATAAACCACAAGGTGAAGAGGAAAGAAGAAGAAGAAGAAGAAGAAGAAGAAGACGACAACGATGATGATGATGATGATGATGATGATGATGATGATGATGATGATGATGATGATGATGATGATGATGCAGAAGAAGAAGAAGAAGAAAAAAATAAAAGAAGAAGAAGAAGAAGAAGAAGAAGAAGAAGAGAAGAAGAAGAAGGTAAAAATAAAGAGAATGAGTTAAGGGAAAAGAAAAATCTAGCATAAGTGGAGGAAGAAGGAAAGTCTATCCTCTTAAAAACCGGAACCACATCCTTATTCTATTCGTCATTTTTCAAGTCCATCCATTTTGTCAGAACTTAATTTTTTATTCAAACCCCAATTCATTAAAATTCCACTAATAACTTCATTCGACTTTTCTCAGACATCAGCCTCCAATCATAAAACTTTACGACACTTTTATTGAATATAAGTTCAACTTTTTTCTCAACTGATTCCCACTGTGAGATATTATGCTGGTTACGATCCAGATGAGAAATAATTTTCATCAGTCATTAAATTTCGATAATATTTCCAGGTATGTTACATGTATCATGATATCATTATTTAATAGGTCATAAATTCTACACGTGAATATATATATATATATATATATATATATATATATATATATATATATATATATATATATATATATATATATATATCAATGATGTATGGGAATTATAGTGAAATGTCTGTAAACTGTCAGAATGTCTTATTAATAACATCATCACTGATTCCCATTCAGCTAATGCTGACAGTTTCTTGTGAATTTTACTCTAGAACTGATTATATTGAACAGTAAAATTCTTACTAGTTGGCATGCATGTGATTTATTGAGGTTAAAAAGTTTCTCATCATTTCGTGAGTGAATGACTACTTGAGGAGTACCCCTCAGCATGTTGAATTTATTACATAATTATAATGGCAGAGAGCATGATCAAATTAATACCCAATTTCCTGTTTAGACTTCCAAAGTGTCTAAGCCGCAAGATAGAAAGAGAGAGAGATAGTGTTTTAGGAGGGACAGAAGGAGCAGAAGTAGGAGAAGAACAGGATGAAAAGAAAAATAAGAGGAGGAGAAGGAGGAAGAAGAGGAGGAGGAGGAGGAAGAGGAGGAGAAGGAGGAAGAAGAGGAGGAGGAGGAGGAAGAGGAGAAGGAGGAGGAGGAGGAGGAGGAGGAGGAGGAGGAGGAGTAGGATGATGAGGAGGAGTAGGATGATGATGAGGAGTAGGAGAAGCAGAAGAAGACGACTGTGTGTTATTAAATTAATATGACCTGAAAACAGCAAATTATCAAATCAGGAATATACTACATTAAATTAACAATATTAATGAGATAGGATGTTTGAATTCATCTCCAACCGACCTTGAAATATGACTTATTATACGCTAATATTGTACTTAATTTAATCCATGCCGAGTGTACACGTCAACGATTACGATAATCGATTACGATGATCACCCATCCAAGTGGAAACTGTAATTGCGTACTTGATTATTTTTCAAAATTTTGATATACTAAAAGTTTCTAGATTCAGTATTGAATTCTCATGATACTTGAATTATTATTCCATAATATGATTATTGTCATTCCATCAACTCTCAAAAATATTCTTTGGAAATTTTCTTCAAATTTGCCTTGAAACTCTTTCCTCACTTCATCACTCTCATTCGCACCCTCTTCCTCTCTCTTACACTCTCTCTCTCTCATTCACTTACTCTCTCTCACCTCAACTGTCTCTACTACTGTTTACCCCTCATTCTTCTAAATTCATATTTTTCCTCTCTCTGTCCATTTCTCTTCTCCCTCATGGAGACAGCTTACAACATCTTCATCCCTCGGGGCCTGGAATGAAAACAGTATCCTCATAAATTATCGAATGCCTTGTCTCTCATTACAAATTTATTGTTCAAAAAGGCTCTTTATCCATTGAAAACAGGATGTTTTTATTATGATTATAATAATATTACAAATAGCTCGAAGTAGGTGCTTTGTTATGAGCATTGTAGGATTCATATTCAAGCTAGAATACAATGGATACAAGTGCTCACTTGTGGGACGTGAAATCGTGAAACAAATGAAAAAGTTGAACATTTCCTTGAAAAAAAAGTGAAAATTATCATTAGCAAGAACAAAACCAGAATTCAAATCCTTCAAACATTTCCTTAATGTTATTACAGTACAATCTTTATTGTTTAGGGAAATTATACTGCATTTGAATTGCAATGCTCGTAAAATTTTAAAAGAACATAATATTGAAGTTGTACACAGAATAAGATTTCACGGTTTACTCTGAGAACAATAATACAATTAAAAATTATTTTGAATGATAATAATCATTGAGATCAGTTTTATATGTTTATTGATTGGGTTTGATTTGAATAGAAAGTGTCTGATCTTCTTTCTTGTTCCCCTCCTTCGTTTTCCTTTACTATCTCCTCCTCCCCCTTAACCAACTCCTCTTCTTCTCCTCCTCCCTCTCCACCTCCTCCGTCACCTTCTCTCTCTCCACCTACTCCACCACTTCCTCCTTTTTTGGTATACCATTATAATCACATTCTCTTGGATTCTACTTCTTGGATTGTTAGTACAAACTGGGCTATCAATACTTGAAACACATTCATTGAAATTTCCATAACAACAAAATAATTTATCCAAACTTCACGTTTCATTACGATAACTGTAATCGGATAAGATATTCATGATTCAACGTACCCTAGAGGAGAAAAGAAACAAGAAACTGAGGAAATATTGGATTATTATTGTTCTTCCTCTTCTGCATGACTTTCCTATTTTTTTTTCTGTCTTGAATGAAATAAAGAAGATACAAAGCACAATATTGTAAACTTGATGACCTCTGTACTCCACCTACTCAAAAACCATCTTCTCCCTCTTCTTCTTTATGTTTTCCTTCTTTTTATTCAATGAATAAAACATGACTTTGCCACTTATCATTGTGAGATGGCAGGCAGATTGTAGCGGCGGCTTTATTAATTGTCTCTATTAATAACTGGCCAACTATCAGGGATTATAGTGGTTATAAGCTGGTTATGGTTGATGGGCTCATGGGATTATAGTTTTAATACTAGGAATTGAAGTTTGATCGGAATGATAGGACTATGTGACAAATAAGAATTGCAGCCTACACACGTATGGACTAAATAATGATATCGAATGTGGGAATTATATTCATAGGCTGGTTTATAGTGAAGGAAATAATAATTTTAAGTGTGGTTATAGTGAAGAGAATGATAGCCATAGGGTGATGGTTAAAGTGAATATTATTCTATATTAATCATTATAATCAAATCAAATCAAGCTTTATTGTTTGAATCAGCAAAATAAAACAAAATACACTACATCAAAAACCATCCTATCAGATGTAAGTGACAATAAAAGGATACTATTCCTAACAGGCTTGATTCGAATAACAATTATTTGTCAATATAATTTATTTAAACAAAAAACAAGTAAGCTACAAATATATGCATTGAAACAGTTAGTTTTTTCAATGCAACATCAATAATGTATTCCAACAATAAGTAAAAAGTATAAAATATATCTTATATTTGGTTACATTCAATCATCAGGAAACTTGAATTCGAATTTTCCAATAACAAATTGATTTTTTTCTGCCGTTATTGAACTCCAAAATTCATTTCGCGATGGTGCGGAACCCACCTGTATTTATGGTTCCATTCATCTTTCATAACCCTTTCTACAAAGAGATTATGTGATCATCATCCTCAGCAGAAAAGTTGAAAACCTTAATTCTTCAAACTCTTTCTATAGTGAGGTCCACGTTATAATGGCAGTAGATAAAGATAGGAGAATAGCGATGCCGATTCTCTGCATTAATTAATTATATTTCTACACTGTCAAAAAAATAATTGGCATCGTAGTGGACCTAGAAAAGGATAGTACCACCGGCTTTGTCGAATAATAGACAAGTATAGCAAAACCAAAGTTGATCAAATATTGTCATTATAACGTGGACCTCACTATAGCTCAATTTTAGCCAGTACAGGATCTATCGCTTATGACACAGCTATCATTTATTCGACCAATCAATCATTAAAAGATGATCACAACTTCCCGAAAAATATCACAGGCTTAAGCCCAAAACAATTCAAATTCTTTATATTCGACAGTCCAAATTCGACAGTAGCAAGGTTATGTGCTACTTTCACTTCACATTTTCTAATTACATGCTGCAATTTACTCGTACAATCCAATACTAACAAAAACACAGATTATTGAATTCAAAAATACTAATCAGCTACAAAACTATTACGAAGTATCAGAATATTCAATAAAATTTGGTATGATACAAATTAGTAGTAATGTAAATATCTAGACGTACAAAGTGGTAAGATGTACAAGGTGTAGTACAATAATATGCAAATATCATGTAAATGACTACATACAGGGTTGGTGTGGTTTTTTTCAATTGAATAAGATCCCCAATGAGACACCTACTGTCAAATTATCCTACTAATAATTAAAAATTATTGTAAAAGAAATATCGGGTAAAAGAAAGGAGACGGGCCCGCGCTACCGGTGCACTAGGCTATTGTTCCAAAAAGGTGCATCCTCAAACTCTCGACTAGCATACTTTATTGTTCTCTGATTCCGCCTCATTACTCTCATTAGTGGCCCCGTGTGCTTTCTTGAAGGCAATTCTAGCTGGTAGCTGGTGGCACCAACTTATCTATTACTTTGCACCTTACATCTGTAACCTACTTGTATTCTCTGCAAATATATGATGTGTATCATATGTTTGTCAAGTCCCATTCGATCTCATAGAATTTATAAGGACGGCTAACAAATGTACGTCCGAAAATCGATGTGGGCTTTACACATCACGTACGTTTCACTAAATTTGTACTTGTCATCGATAGTAATAAAAAGGCGAAAGATTTATTCGACTTTGAAGTGGAACCAGAGCTGAAGTGGAACAGAATGTTGCAGTACATGGCCTATGCGGATGACGTAGTCTTGATTGCAAGAAACATCCAAACTCTAAAAGATGCCTTCAAACAGCTCGATGACGGATCAACAGAAATAGGACTCTCAATTAATGAGAGTAAAACAAAGTATCTGGCAAGCAGCAGAGCCCGGCAGATTGGCGACAGATTCATAGAGTGCAATAATTACACATTCGGAAGAGTGGAAAGCTTCAAATATCTTGGTTCTATTATCACAGAAGATAACGATGTTGAAGTTGATATAAAAGCAAAAATAGCGGCAGGAAATCGATGTTATTATGCACTTGGCCAATACTTGAGATCCAAAACACTGTCAAGGAAAATTAAACAACAAATCTACGAAACTGTTATAAAGCCAGTTGTGTTATACGGGGCAGAAACCTGGGTTTTGAAAAAGAAGGATGAAGACCTACTGAGTATATGGGAACGGAAGATTCTGAGAAGAATATACGGTCCAGTATGTATTGATGGAGAATGGAGACTTCGTTCGAATCAAGAGCTGCGTGACCTGTACAGAAAACCATCTATTGTACATGAGATCAAAGTGAGACGCTTGAGCTGGTTGGGTCATGTAGAAAGATTGAGCGATGAAAACCCAGGCGGAAGAAGGTTGAAAGGACGTCCACGCAAGCGCTGGCTGGAGGATGTGGATGATGATCTCCGGAAAATAGGCGTTAGGAGATGGAGACGCAAGACTGCCGACAGAGAGGAGTGGAGAGGCATTCTTGAGGAGGCCAAGGCCCTGGATGGGCTGTAGTGCCATGGAGTAAGTAAGTATCGATAGTAATGTGTGTGTTTATCCAATCACTGTATGCCACCACTCTGGTTTACAGCTGAAAGTGCCTTCAAGTAACCACACTGGTCCACCAATATATTGCTCGTAGTGGTAAATCTAACAATAGACCACGAAAATGTCAAAATTCAATAACAATAGGTGACCACTGAAGGGTCTTTAGAACTTCTACCTGTCTATCCATTGTTTTCGGCGGCCCCATCTCATTTTTTTAACCCGAAATATCAAGCTGTTTCCAAGATTTCCACCAATTCTCTATAGCAAGAATAGCTTCAGACTGTCAGCATTGGATGAATGGTGAGTATCTATGATACAGAGCAAGAATGCTGACTGAATAAAGTGAATCTCACTATAGTCTCCAATCGTGACTGGGAATCTTTTTCCAGGACACCTTACATCCATAACACTCAACTGAGAGATGAATCCATAAATGGAAGATATTTAGGAGGGGGGAAAGGAGTACCAAGGAGGAAAATATAAGGGTGAATAAGGGTGGGGGAGTGTAAGAAGGGGGGGAAATATGTTCCCTGGGGCGTTGAGCAGATGTTTTGAGCAGCACGGTATGGCTGCACCTTTACAAGTATGTCACACGAAGTACTGCCAACTCAATAAGGCGTCGCGGATTTCTCTTATCGTGATCTGAAAGAAAGGAAGAAATTTGAATAGTAAATGTAGAGAAATTTACCTTTCAAACTGAGAGGTCACTGTAGAGGTACAACTTTTGTAACATTTATTAAACCAATGAATGTTTTACTAAATCTAATTAGTTGAAATTACCTGATACACTCACAAATCACAAATAGCTACTGCTATACTAACATACAATTTTTACATGTACTTAACTTATATAGCTGAACTTATTAAATTTGATCTGGACTGAAGAAACAGATACAGATCCTGTTTATTACAAGATGAAGATTCTATATTCTATAAAGGTGCGTACAGATTTACGCGCCGCGAACATGAGCAATTCACTTCTAATCAGCTGATGCCAAGCTTTTTATATCTATATCTTATACCGTCTCTGTAAAAATACATTATAGTCAGCTGTTTAAAAGTGAATTGCTCATGTTCGCGGCGCGTATATCTGTACGCACCTTAACTGAACTTAGATATTTAAATGTCTGAATTATTTTCATATTCCTACTTACTCTTTGAAGTGATGGATAAATATCATGTCTTTCTCACCACATTATTATCTCTCCTTCCTTTTCAATTTCAAATAGCTTATGTGTTTCCAACCTCTTCATCGTTCCTTCTTTGTATTTTCATTTTTTCTTCTTCTTCTTCTTCTTCTTCTTCTTCTTCTTCTTCTTCTTCTTCTTCTTCTTCTTCTTCTTCTTCTTCTTCTCTTCTTCTTCTTCTTCTTCTTCTTTCCACTCTCATCTCATCGCTTCAAACTTTAATACAGGGTTTTCTTTTCTTACTTATTTCCCACAAACGAAGGAGACTGGGAACAGAAATGGGAAATAGAAAAAAATGTCGGTAGATTGCTTTTCTTGTGCAATTATAACTCAGCCAGTGAGACCAAGGACTGATGGATCAATGTAGATGCAGATGCAGAAATAGGTTTCTGAAACTTTTTTCTTATTCAGGATGAACAAACGCTCGTCCTGCTCATCCTCTGTTGTTTGTAAGTACTGTGATTTAAATCGAACAAAAGTCTCAGGCTGAACCAATCACGACAAAATTATTACTGTGTCTCAATCTAATTTGTGTCTCATTTTGTGGAGTAGCTTACAATTTATTCATTTCTATGTACAAGCATGAATTGTGATATTCATATTAACTATTCATAAATTCAAAATCAGTTCGATGTTATACGAGAGATTGTTATGGCATTCACACACCGACGCAGCGTAGCTATAGTGAGGTCCACGTTATAATGGCAGTGAAGAAATATAGGAGAAAAACGTTGCCAAATCTCTCCATTTTGCCACTGAGTGTACACATCTGTTACTCAATTCATCCCATTAAATTTGATCTAATAATAATTATCATTTCCTTGATAAGATAATTAATTTAATGTCAAATTAATCAAGAATATATATATATATATATATATATATATATATATATATATATATATATATATATATTTTGATTAAAAAATTTGCTTCCATAACTGAGATCAGATTTTATTTTTATACAAACCTGAAATGGTGGCTGAGAAATTAAGTTATTTGGATATTCTATTCCAATTTCTTTTAAAAATAATAGAAAAATAGAAATCCTATTAAAAATAAGTAATTTCAATTGAAATAATTCTGAAATAACCTTTCAATATTATTTATACCGGTACGAGTAGGTTAACCTATACGTGTAGGCTAACTGAAGCATGAATGAAGTCTAGGATGGTTGGTTATCAACTTTCAAAATGTCATTTCAGGTATTTTAATTTGTGTTTCTCATACGGTAATGTCTAAAAATTATTTAATTGTTCCAAAACTACATTTGAAATCAATAATACGACTTGTGTACTAAAGTATTTTGATAGAATGAAGAATAAAAATGGCGGCTGAGAATTGTTTGTCTACTTTTGTACAGTCACTGTCAAAAGTAAAAATAAAATATTCTGGAAAACAGACAACATTGCAGAGCTAGAGAGAGATAGCGCTATCTGTTCTGTTGCATGATAGAAAAGGACAACAACAGCATTGTCAATCCTACACTGCCAATATAACGTGGACCTCACTATAGACGAAATACGTCCTCGTGAGACTTCTTATCTTCCTAATGTTAATCCACGCTACGCCGGTTTGAAATGGTCAAATTGATATTAGGATTAGGATATAGCATTAGAATATTCGTCGGCTATGTCTTTCAAAATACGTATTTCTATAGTGAGTTCCACGTTATAATGGCAGTGTTTGATTAGCAATGGTATTGATACCCTTGTCTATCATTCAACAAGGCAGATAGCGCTATCTCTTTCTCGTTTTGCTCTGTTGCCAGATCGTCTTACAACAATGTAGAATTAATAATTAACAAAATATTTCATCTTAATAATTAAAATTCATTATTAAATTATTGAAAAATATAATTTCTTGCTTAATGAAATATAATTGATTATTTTAATCGAGAATGAACAGTTAATATCACATTAATAAACCTGTATCAGCTACCGTCTATAGAAGGCATTAACAAGACAGAGGATCGACAACGTTGTTCTGCTATCTTTCTTCACTGCCATTATAACGTGGACCTCACTATAGATAAGCTACGATGGTGTGTGATGGCCTTTAGATTAATCACTTATGAATCCAAGGATTTAATAGAAATGAATTCATTAAGTCAGTGTGGATTCATAGGAATTAATCTTTGAATTTTGTTAAAAAATGTGAAATCGAAGACATGAACTTGTAGATTCAAGGGTTTCCATTCACTAAACTTGTGGTGACAACGATTTTCTGTTACATCAATGCATAAAAGAACATTCTAAACTGTACATAGGAATTCAATTTTACAAATAAACAGCTTTATAATATTTCTAGTATGTTATCTTTAGTTACCTGTTAACTCTAAACCACAAATTTTTAATATCTAGGGTTCGGATTCTAGCACACTTATTCTCATACAATAAGTACAACATTAAAATGATAGGGAGGGAAAAATAAGGTAACCTTGTGCTATTCCTCTCCCAAATTTAGATAAGGTTACACATAGTCCAAAATAGGTTAAGTCTTGTAGTTGTTCACTTCACAATATTTTCAGTCCTTAATTATTTTCACAAAGTAAATTTTCAAATTTAGATGCTTTATTAAACTCATTTACCATTAAATCTATAGGTTTAATGGTCTATCAGAGCTAATAAGGGTCCTGGAAACCAGGCCCAGACGTACACTAGGAGTACAGAAGTATAATAGTTCTCTATCGTCACTCAAATCTATTGTAACCTGGTACTAACCTTCTCTTAAATGATATTGGATACAGTAGTAAAACTAAGATGATTCTTGATGAGCAAGATGTTTACTAGTAGTTCTGTGAACAGTAGACCTCACGCAGTATTCTCATCCACAAGTACCAGATGTCAACTGTTTTAAATGTTAACAAACTCAGTTCACGTTTGAATTTGTATTCCATTTGACATATTTCATCCAGTTCCGTGATGATCTTTCTATCTGATGAAAATTAATTTTTTAGAATCAAAAATATTATAATTTCTCCAGCATTATTCAGTTCATTTGTTTATTTTTATTCGCCTATTAAATTAGTTTTTTACCGCGTTTCGCCATAAATGCGTAACATATAAATATATAAACATTTAAACATTAAGAGAAATACCAAACCGTCGACTTGAATCTTAGACCTCACTTCTTTCGGTCAATTATACTTAATGTTACACTCTGCATACTAATCCACTTAATTGATGTTAATCAGGGATTAGCACTAAGCTATTTAGTTGGGATCAGTTGATTGAGGTTGGTGCAACTGCAACCACAGATAATAGATAAATCTTGTTTTTAACTGAGGTTCAACCTGGCACCTGTCATTTATCTACCTCGACAAACTAGTACCTCTACCCAGTGTTGTGAATGATACTGTACTCCTCGCTATTCACGCTATTTTATTAATTTATTTACAATTAAAATGACACTGATGTAATAATATTGGTAGATAAAATAATAAGGTAGTCCTTGTGCTATTCTTCCAAATTTAGATGATGATGACACAGTCCAAGATAAGATTAGTCTTTTTTGTGTAGTTGAGAAGTTGATATTGTGGTAATTATTCATATTGAATGAAAAATACCAATACATTTTTTGACAATTTCTTAGTCTTTTTCATTCAATAAGGTTAGTCTTTCACATGTGAAATTTCTAGACAATTTTAGTCCAAAATTATTAATATTGAATGAAAAAAACCAATAAATTTTTTGACAATTTCTTAGTCTTTTCCATTCAATAAGGTTAGTCTTTCACATGTGAAATTTCTAGACAATTTTAGTCCAAAATAAAATATTTTGTAATAAGCTGAGAATTTTTCATTAATCAATCAATTAGAGTACCAAATTATATTATTTCTCCCTAAATTTTCTACAGTTTGAAGATATAAACTACTAAATTTATTACAATCCACCAGAATGATTACCCCAAGGTTGCAAATTTGTTCCTACATAGATGGAAATTACTGAGATATTGCTTTTATTCAAATGCTAATGAATTAATAATTATTTTAAAACGAAAACTCAAATTAAATCATCCAAAAGACTTATGATACTGCAAATATTGATAATTACCCTGTTGTCAATATTTGCAGTACCTAGCAGAAGTTTTCGGGGTGATTTACAGCATTTAATTTAGATTTTCGTTTAATAATAATTATTAATTTTGTTCCTACATTTTTTACAAGTTTGAAAAATCGAAAATATCGAATCTATTCCAATAATCTAGTCCATCACCAATGTTACACCCAAGAAGTAAGTAATATTACTTTCACTTATGTTACCTGGAAACACTGCAATAAATCGGAAGGGAGACTTGGTAGGTATTTCATCTCTCTAAAAGGTGAACAAATTATTTTCACTCTTCCCCTGTAGAATGAACATAGAAATGATTATCATCAATAATGAAACAAATTTGAAATATGGGAAAGAGACTGGTGTCTCCCAAAAATTATTGAAGGGAATTATTGTAGAGTTGGTATTGTGGAGTTGTTGTTACTACTAGTCTTATACCACTAGACTACTAATACCTACTAGTCTACAACCTGCCTTATATCTAATGATAGTATTCTCAAATTGATAGTACCCGAACATAGAAATGATTATCATCAATAATGAAACTAATTTGAAAAGATTATGAAAGAGATTGGTGTCTCCCAAAAATTATTGAAGGGAAGGGTAGAGTTGGTATTGTGGAGTTGTACTACTATTTTATACCACTAGACTAGCAATACCTACTAGTCTACAACCTTCCATATATCTAAAAATGGTATTCTCAAATTAATAGTACCCCAATTTGAACAACAGAACAATAAAAAGGGGAAACGAATTGAGGTGGGGCCACACCTGTCATACAGCGTTCTGATCCTACTCATGGAGGTGTGGTGGTAGGGCAGATCACATGACGGGAATGTGTGGCTTGCACCATTCTATAGTGAGGTCCACGTTATAATGGCAGTGGAGAAAGATAGGAGAACAACTTTGCCAATCCTCAATGCCTTCTATAGACGGTAGCTGATACAGGCTTATTGATGTAATATTAACTGATCATTCTCGTTTAAAATAATCAGTTATATTTTATTAACAAAGAATTTTTGAATAATTCCATAAAAAAAATTAACTATTTTGTTAATTATTAATTCTACATTGTTAAAAGACGATCTGGCAACAGAGTGCAGCGAGAAAGAGATAGCGCTATCCGCTTTGTTGAATGATAGACAATGATAGCAATACCATTGCTAATCAAACACTGCCATTATAACGTGGACCTCACTATAGGCACTTGTCATCCGTGATCGGATCGGAGTGGGATCGGAACTTTGCATGACAAGTGTATCCCCGAATCTACATTACATTACGTTAGAAAAATAACCCTTGAAATTAATGCAGTAGGCTTTTTACGTCGTTAGTAAAAATGTACAGTTACTATTTACTCTTATCATAGTAACTGCAGTAAAAACCGGTTAGTAAATCAAATATGGTTTTTGTAGTTCGGTTGTTTATAAGGACGATGTAACAAAAACAATTGACAAGTTGTGTGAATTTTATTGATTTATTTATAAAATATTGCAACATATTTCCTCTACAACCTTTATCAAATTCATGCCCATGTTTTACTCCATATAAATTTAGATGTCCCATAATAGATAGGAAAAAGCTACCCACACACAGGACACGCATAGCAAAGCGTGCTATGTTGATAAATGCATATGTCCAGTGTATGTGCACCTTTCTGTAGTATAGGACTTCTAAATTTTAAAACAGGCATACAGTTTTAAACAACCATTATTATTCATATTATAATCAATCAATGCATCAAATTTCCCTATCCTCTCTCCGCTTTCACCTCTACTTCTTCGACTTCTTCTCTCATTTTTCTCTCTGTATCTACAATATTATTTCAGATTACCCATGTAAGCTCGCAAAGTTTGCAACCAAACGGCTCCAAAAATGCCTCTGAATACAAGATGCAGATAACGAGCGAAATGCACAAAAACCTTTTCGTGTGGTCGACTCTGCGATTCGACTCCTCTTGATTATTGATTGCGATTCTGATTATTTTATTGTCTTCAATGCCGGTAGGCGAAGACAGCAGACATCTCTGTGTAGGTTGATGATTACGATGAAGTAGAAACGGAGAACGGAGAACGGAGAATGTGAAAGAAATAAAATAAAGACAAATTCTCTCATCCCAGACGATCTTCTCTGCTTGAATACTGAACTCCCACGTTGGTACAGTCAGACTCACTTTGAAATGACAGCATTCCTTATAAATGGAATAAATTGCTTCCCATTCTATCAACGCTGACGGTATAACGTGAATGTCACTAAAGGAGCATCGATAAAATTATCATAGGCTCCCAGGCTACCATACGACGATCATTTGCAAGATTTCAATATAGCATTCAGCATTGGTTGTATGAGAAGCATTGATGCTATATTCATAAGAAATGCTGATAATTTGAAGTGAATATTCTCCTACAATTCTTTTTGCAAAAATCTAATACATGTTATCTCTTCCGTATCTGGTCAGCTCGTAATTGTGTGGAATACTAGATTAGCTTATTCTATACATATTGTATGGGGATTAGGCTAAGCAGCCTAGACGATGCATAAATTTATGGAGGCTATGTGAGTGGGAAGGCTACTGTACATCCATTGTCACATCTTGGTCGAGATTTGAATAGGGTTCATATAAACTAGCTAATTGATGAGCCATTACAGTTTTTATAGTCATGTCGTCTTTTGGTTTCGATAATTGTGGCAATTTGAATGTGGAACTCACGAATCGTTCAATCTGAAGCTTTTTGTACTTCAGCTTGTAACCTTTTTTGTACTCCTGGAAGGGGACGATATTTGAGTATTGCTTTCCAATCGATTTTTGTTTTGCTGGTCAAATATAGAATCAACGGGCTACTAAACTGTTCATCATTGTTCACTAAAGTTTCATTATTTTCAAGCTAGTTCCAATTGTTCAGTTGTTAGGAGATTAACTTTGAAATATCGTATTCATTCATTCATTCATTTATGTGACAAACTATACTGATGTGAAAACATTGGGAGATAAACATTGGTAGCCTATTCCTTATGAATAAGAATGTTGCTACCAATTTAACCAATTCTGTCAGATTAAAGTGGATCCTAAATCCCAATAGAAAGTTCATTTCATTTCATTCCAATATTCCATAATTTCTTTATTCATAAATTTGTACAGTGTATACAATGAATAGTGTCAAAATAGATATATCTTTGATTAGATACAATTTAAAATAAAATATATAACAAATAAAATATCTACAGAATACAACAATACAAACATACAATACAATTAAACTCATAGGAGCTGATCTCATTCGTTCAGATATTCTTCGATATTATAAAGAGCTCTTTCAGTTAAATATCTCTTTAATTCCAATTTGAATTTATTGGGATTCGGCTCTTGTTGGATTCGCGTCGGTAGCTTGTTATAGAACTTGGCTCCTATGTATGTGGGCTTCTTCTTGTAGAACTCAAGTCTATGGCTTTGCAAATGTAAAAGTTTATCTCTGTTTCTAGTGCTGTACCTATGATTATGTCCTAACGTCAAAATATTTCCAAGATTTTCTTTTACACACATAATTGTCTCAAATATGTAAAGACTGTAAACTGTCATTATATTTAAGTGAGCGAAATGTTCTTTAACTGATGCTATGGGGTCTAGGTGTAAAATTATTCTTATAGCTTGTTTTTGTGCTTTGAGAATTAAAACCATGTTCTGATTTGAAGTAGATCCATAAAGACTTATAAAGCTAAAGTTCTCATCAAAGCAAGCACTCTCACTAATTAGTTTAATTAAGCTGCGTTTACACCAAAGTTATTAACAAAATGTTTATTTCACCATCCTTAGATTCTATTAGATGGAACATAATTTATCATACACATGATGATTATACGTGTTTGTCAAATTGTGTTCAATCCAATAGAATCTAAAATAACGCAGCTTTATTCAAAAAATTATCTTATCTGTTGACAAAATTAATTTATAACATCATTTCAATCTCATCAAGTGGTAAGAAAAGCGTTCGAAAATTTTTCGTAAAACTGGAATAAATTCGTAAGCATAACTCAGCTCGTATCAGGTTATTATATAGTTAGAGATAGGTTGTTAGATAGTTAGGAACACAATTTGAATTCATAATATCAACTTAATATGAAACCCAACCATCATCTTCGAGAAAGGAGGAAATTCAGCTCGCACGACGAGATCAATCATGGAGACTATAATCAACAAAATTTGAATTTGAATGTTTGTGTTTCAAGACGATGAAACAAATTAGGTTGATGGAATAATCAGCTTGTTTCTCAATTCCCAATTCCAATTGTCAGCATTAGTTGAATGAGACTATAAGAAAGGAGAAGGGAATACTGGCTGTTTAGAAGAGAATCTGTATCTTCCATACTCGAGTCTGGAGAATGGAGACTTCCATATTCAAATTCATTTCACACACATAAATACATGTACAGAAAATCAAAATAGAGTCTAGCATAACAAATACAATAATTCAACCGAAATTCAACAATAGATTGTAAGTGAAAAAACCACTGGCATAAGATTACTCTTGTTCGCCGGTGGGAGTAGGAGATAAGACAATCATACACTTATGTTGATTCAGATTGAGTTAGCACAGAAGTAAATATATAACCTAAAAAGAATAGAAAATACTAAAACGAAGAATTGAAACAAAATTCACAACAAAATAAAGAAATTTTCTCAAGAATCTTTCGGGTTTGAAAAATAAGAAACAGTATTGAAAAGTTGAGGCTCCTTAAAGAAAAGCTCCATTTAATCCTTCTTCTATTTCGTTTTCATCATGATCCTCTTGTTCATCTGTCATTTACCTACTCTGTTCAACTTATTCTAGCCAATAAGAAATCTATAAAAAGAAGAAGAAGAAGAAGAAGAAGAAGAAGAAGAAGAAGAAGAAGAAGAAGAAGAAGAAGAAGAAGAAGAAGAAGAAGAAGAAGAAGAAGAAGAAGAAGAAGAAGAAGAAGAAGAAGAAGAAGAAGAAGAAGAAGAAGAAGAAGAAGAAGAAGAAGAAGAAGAAGAAGAAGAAGAAGAAGAAGAAGAAGAAGAAGAAGAAAAGAAGAAGAAGAAGAAGAAGAAGAAGAAGAAGAAGAGAAATAAGTGAGGGCCAATAAGCAGCCATTCTGCGCATAACTTATCAAGCAGCTGGTTGAATTTGGATGGGAGGACGGAGGAAAGTTCAAAATTGATTACTTTCAGAGTCGAATCAAATCTAGATCCAAAATGTATGCTAATAATAATTATAGAGTGCTTCCCCACACTCACACACACAGCAGCACACTCACACACTGAAAACTTAATTGCCTGTAAGCGCATTCATTATAGCTGCTTATTTACAAAACAAATATTTGTGTATAACCGTTTGTTATCTTTAGATTGCCAGGTTCGATACAGGTTGAAGACACCTATAATGACTCTCCACGAATATTGGGTCCTTTCTTCAGGCTCATTCTCTCTTAGGCTCATCCTCAATTTTCCAGGTGCATGCTAATCGTTTGCCTGGCAATTTACGACCTTACCACCCTCCACCCTACCACTTGTGAGGGGTGGTTGAGGGGGTCATAAAAGGTTCCCCCCCCTTTCCCACTACAAACTACAATGTGCGGAAATAATTTGGATGTGCAAACAGTAAAAGGTTTTCGCTGTTGTTACTTGATAGCAATAATTTTCTGCACACACTGAAGGTCAAAGAAATTAAAAATTAGATGGGATAATGGTGGGGGTAATTGTTTTCATCGCAGTTTTGTATCAAGATGGGAATATGGTGTAGGCCTACTCTTAACAACTCTACTCTATGATGGACTTTAGGCCTACATGACACATTGAGTTTGTGTAGTAGTGAAGTATGCTACGATAATATTGAAGTGAAAATTCATATTCAATTCTTTTGACTCTTTGGAAGATAAGATAGTTGTTTGCTTATTATGCATTCTTTGATAATTAATTAAAAAATCATGGGAAAATTTTTCTTTTGTTCTAGTGAGGAACCTTGTGCAACGACGTAGATCAGTACATATGAATTCGATAATCAATAAATAAATTAAATGAATTGATAATCAAATAAGATATTCTTTATGTACTACTCAGTTCAACTGTTAGTCAAACTTGAAAATCTATAATATTTAGCTAGTACAGCTAGGTAATTTTATATTACCTACCCATTCATGCACCGAACGTTTTTAAATTTTACACAGTTTACGAAGAAGGTTCTGAAAATATACTGAGGAAATTTCAGCTCCCTAACCATCGTAGAAACAAAATGGCGGCATATTGAAAATATTATCAATTCGCTTCCTATAAAAATTACTTTAATGAGTTATTATCTGATTTGTTTACTACGTTGCGGTAGTCTTGCCTCATTTTATGGTACCAGAAATGGATCAAGCAATCTTCAAATGGTGCTCCACCTCATTTCACAAATCTTGTCAAGCAATTACTATATGACAAACTTCATGACCGTTCGTGGAAGTGATTTTTCAGATTGGCCGCGCCAATCACTAGATTTAACTGTTTTGTGACTACTTTTTATGGGGTTACTTGGAGGAAAAAGTTTTTATATTTCTAGTTTCAGCTTCAATAATGATGTAATGATGAGGAACAAAAACTATCAATAGAAGAGGAACTTCTCCGGTTACCGCGGGGTTTCTTTGTGAGAGTTTACGAATCATTTCTTAAGTGCTGTTATCAGTGAGTTGCTGTGGATGGGTTTCATTTTGAATAATTTTGGACTTCAAGGTTTTTCATTTGACTATGATCTAGTTTTTTCATTTAAAGTCATATTGCCCTTAAGTGAACAATAAAAATATTTTATAAAACCAAAAACACTTTTTTAATGTTTCTGAAGTATCGTTTTTCAATTTTGTTTCTACGAAGGTTAGGGAGTTAAAATTTTCCCAGAATATTTTTAGAACCTACTTTGTAAACTGTGTGAAATTTAAAAAATTTCGGTGCATGAATGGGCACGTAATATAAAATCAAACGTGGAAACCTCTTCGTGGGACACTCTGTATATTATCATATATTCTTCGTATATTCATATATTCAATCGTATATTCTTACTCATTTTGTCAGAAAAATTGGCAGATATGTTCTGAAATTCTCAATAATATGTTGGGGAGCATTATTTACGGACTATTAAAAGCATGTTTCTTAGTGAGACTCACTTAAAACTAACAGAATTTATTGAAAAAAAAAACGTTAATTCTCACCATTCAATCAATTCAAACAATACTGTTTAAAGTGAGCCTTTAGTCTTCCAATATCATAGTATTAATGTAGGTATGAACAATATAATGGTTAATAATATTAACGCAACACGGAAAAAAATAATTTCCTAGAAGCATTTCAAATAATAAAATATATTATGACAAGACAGTATTCTTCACACTAAAAACAGACATGATCAAATTAAAATTTTCCCGTTAAAACCTACTTACAATAGCCTACTACATACCACTGTGGAACAACTTCTTCACTTCCTCGAAAAGCAAAAATAATTGACAAACTAATTGTCGAATCTCTCTTCCAAATGGGCAGAAAACTACTTCGCGTGTGGTAGGTCTCACTGTATTTGGCATGTTTCAAAACAAGTAGTGAGTTAATTCAGGCTCGGACTAACTACATGAGACAATTTAACATACTTTCTTCATATCCTGACTGCTACAATTAGCTGGATAATCTATTTCCACAGTACTGCCCTGTCCTAGGAAAGAAGATGAAGATGAAGAAGAAGATGAAGAAGAAGAAGAAGAAGAAGAGAAGAAGAAGAAGAAGAAGAAGAAGAAGAAGAAGAAGAAGAAGAAGAAGAAGAAGAAGAAAAAGAAAAAGAAGAAGAAGAAGAAGAAAAAAAGAAGAAGAAGAAGAAGAGAAGAAGAAGAAGAAAGAAGAAGAAGAAGAAGAAGTGGATGTCCCAGTATGGATTTGGATTTGCCCCACAAAAAACTGAAATCTATTAATTACTGACCAAAGGAAGCAAACCGCTAAAAGAAATCTGTTAATTAACTTACAACATGCAAGGTTGAACGTTAACTTAGGTTTTAAAACTTAACTACAGGTAAATTTCACCGGTTACATAACGCTAGTAGACTTTAACTATAGTTTAATTAGTATTGACTAGCATTAAAAATCAACCACTTGCACTTTTCTGAAACTTTATTGGTTCAGTGGCTAATTGGTTCAGTCACGAGATGTATTTTTAGTCGTTCTATGATTGGCTGGTCAAAAACAAGTAGAGTAGGTTACGAACTGTATTATAATGGAACTGCACTTCATATTATTAGAATGAACAAAAGTAGTCAATTCAAATATAGATAAGTATTTGGAAAAGAGACGTGATTATCATAACATGGAATTATTCAGAAATAGATGTGACATAATTATAACAGATACATGAAGGTGTATTCGCATCAGCACCGCATCAGCTTCAGTATACGTTTCCGGTACAGTGCAAATATAGCCACCTTCCCGTGGCTTTATTCAATGCAACTATTCCCACTCAGCTCGACCGAGGCAGTATGAATAGTTTCATTGGAAATTATGGGAACAATAGTTCAAACTTTATTATTCTTAATTAATCGTTATTATTTCTAATTGAATAAATTAACAGTTCCTTAATTTTTTATATAAATTATGCATTTTAGTTAAGTGAAGTACCTTAAATTTATTTTTTGAAGCTTTTTTTGTATTTTGTTTTTTGGGAAATAGATAAATTCAAATTCAAACCTTCTAACCTTCAAATCTCTCAATTCCTCAAATTCAATTCAATTCGGTACATTTTAGGTTCATTTACACTGAACCCAACGTAACAAGGACTCTGATACTGATGTGGGAACACAGATTGATGTTTTTTTATAAATTTGAGCATTCCTGATTTGATTTTTATATCCTATTTCATCATATTTTTCAAATCATCTTGATTCAGCTTCATCTCCATTGTATCTAATTATTCGATAGCCCTTTAAATCCATTAGCCTCAATAGTGAAACATTAAGCACCAAGAACCAAAACGAATTGAAAATATTCATTAAGAAAAACCAAAGTACAAACGTGCTATGCACGCAATTTTCAATCAATTAGCATGAACTCTATCAATACAATAATACATTCTTCCACCGAATCATACTCACAGACAATGAAGAGTTCATCTCTTTAAAGAGGTTCAATTTTCAATCAAGCTGCTCAAATTTAATATGAAGCTCAAGCAATACTTCTCAACTTCAATTCAACATTCAATAAAATGATAGCCTACTTCATTTTCAGATATATAGTTTTTCATTTTCATTTTCAATATACAGAGAATACTATACGTATGAATATTATAAATAAATATATACAAATATATCTCAATAGTTTCAAGTCGAGAGGTCATGTGATATGTCTGTCTCTGTGATAGCCTCCATTGTTTGTACCATTGTACCTAGAATACATTGTAGACCTGTTTTCTACGTACATTGGTTTATACTGTAGTAGACAAGACTTATTTTTAATTCTCTCATCCATCCACATAGGTATCAGAGTTACATATAAGTAATAAAAACTAAGTAATATGTTAGATTGTCGACGGTAAAAGTTTACGATGTATCTGATATTATTTGCATATTTAATCGCACTTGCTGCTCAGTTTTGTTATATGCAAATTGAATTTCGCCTTTGGATCAGATCTCATTCGTCATTAGCTTCTCGGCTGTGAGTTTAAATTGGATTAAAAATTTATCTGATGAGTGTTAATTTGTTCGATCTGTCCAGGCAGTCGGCTTGCAATGCTCCATAGTGATATTCACTTCAAACCGTCAGTATTGTCTGGATGGGAAGCATTGCAGTTATTTATATAGAATGCTGCCGTCAGTATATAACGGATTATTGCATTGGAATATTCTATCGGCTCAACATTTCTTTTTTCAATCTGCATAAAAATTGTGCCCATCAACTGATGTTCCTTATAATTATTTTTTCTAAATGTTTTTTATTAAATTATGGTTATTGTGAGTTGCATGCAGATCCACTTTGTCACTTATTTATGTCCTCTTGCGAGTTTCGAATGACTGAGGCCTGCTGCATTGTAGCATAAAGTAAGTAAATATTATTTATTTATCTAATTAATTATTTTTCCTACAGTTACCCGAAAAAGTGCTCATTCCCGCATCAATTATAGTACGCAAAATACCTTATTCCCACACCCAGTGCGGGAATGTTGATTTGAGTGTGGCAAAGATTTCGTCGCACTCCACATTTGCAACATAACAACACAATAGTTATTTGTGCAACTAGTGCGCAAAGTGACAGTTTGCTGCACCGAAAGAAACGTTTACGCCCGAGCCGTAGGCGAGGGCGGAATTGCTTCTTGAGTGCAGCAGAGGAACTTTGCGCACATATTTCACATTTAATTTTTCCTACAGTTACCATTGAATATGAAAAGTGGGTAATTATGGATAAATTGATGGCTGAAATCCATCAAATGTTTGTGTGTGTGATGCTGTTATTAATAACAACCTTAATTCATTTAAAAATTAATGATCCAATTGAAGTTGAAAATTCTCAGCCAAAATTCTCATTTTTATTCTTTCAAGAATCAGAAGAAATACAGATAAAACAAAAAATTTGCATTTAAAATACACGCCAACAGCTGGTATGGATGACTGCAAAATGGCTGAACCGACAAGCGCGTGACCTAGCGGGAAGAATCGTACCTAACTTCATTCTTTCATCCAGCTGAAAACAGTATTCAGATATTTAGAATAATTATGATTAACTAGAATTACCGAAAAATATCATGAGTAAACTAAAAAAACTGCATGGTTGCCTGTAAAGTCGGTATACGGGCGAAAGTTTTACATGACAACGACTTGAGTGGTAAAATAATTATAATGTGAATATTCATTCGTATAGTAGGAAGAAGGATGAAATAATAGTAACAATTTAAAACATTTATTTATACAAGGAATTATATTTAAAACATTAATTTATACAAAGAATCTCGCACTGAACCACAACATTGTGATTACTACAACATAACCTATTCACTTATTCACCTAAGCAGGCGCAGTCACAGGAGATTGCTTGCGGCGCCTGCGCAGGTTGACTGCTCCGTTTCACTCTCTCTCCAGGTGAATGCCTTTGGATTGCTGGCTGCTGCTGCGTTGCTCGCCACTGCTTCTATTCGTGCTCTTTCCAGAGGACCGTGAACCAAAACGAACGCTCTCACTCGCTCTCATTGTGGGCGCATAACGTGGGAACGTAACGCAGTTTCTTGAAGTGTCACCCGGCAAACCAATTTATAAGACGTTGTCATGTCAAAAATATTTATAAAATAGCATAGACAACAGAAAATATTTTATTGTATTAATCTAATGTTATTTTATTGGACATTTATTAATGATATCGACATGGATTTCAAACGGTAATTATTTAACCTGAAAATTCGAATTTCAAAATGTGTGTTTGCTACATTTCTCATTGCTTGGAGTTGAAATAATTATTACTGTCAATAGAGTATAAATATTATTTATTATTAAATGATGAGAAGCTATTATTTAATTATGATTTAGATAGACATTATTCTTGTTTTGGATTTCTAGATTGGGATCTCATCATGAATGTAGGGTAGCCATTGAAGTAATTCTTCTCTAAATCTAACCACAGTCATTGTTACCAACATAATTTTTGTTTTTGTGCACTAATCCTCCATATAACCCACCAACTATTTTTTGTTGCCATGTTGCAAATCTGGAGTGCAGGAAAAATTTTTCCCGCACTAGAGCGGAAAAGTGATTCTTTGCGTTCTGTAATCAGTGCAGGAATGGCCACTTTTCAAGGTAACTGTAGGAAAAACAGTTAACATGCTTCATGACGGTAGAGTGCGGCAAAGTAAAAGAAATGTTGGTAAAACTGAATAATGTTGTTGGCTAAAAATTTTTGTAAAACAGCTGATTACTACGCCATATATTGAATAACAAACAGTAAATAAACAAGAAGTTTTTATAGTATTCAATATCAGTATTTTATATCTATTCAAGTTATCATGAACGATTTTTATGTGTGAGATACATATATATTTTTAACTAGAAGACATTGGAGACATTTATTGACCATTTTTATGATCAAGTATTTTTATATCTTTATTTACTTTTGTGGTTAGGTTACTCTTGTAAAAGGTAAAGGATACTGAGGTTGTGATTGTTATATTTTGTCACGTTATTCTTTATATTTAAATAACGATTAGCCTCCTGCTTGGCATCAGTCGGTAAAGCATGAGATTTGGTATAATTAGGTCGTGGTTTTCTAATAGTATTCAGTCTTAAAAAATCTTGATAGGCCTAGATATGGGCTTTTCCAATAACTCTTGTAATTCAATAAATAATAAATATATATATAAATGATACTTATACTATAGAGTTGAGGAATAAAAAATAAATTGTACACCATGAAAGTTTCATACATATATTACATAAATAATGCAAAGATCAATCGAGGCAAAAAATATATATAGAGCGATAAAAAATATAATATAAAAAATAGAACAATAATTTTATATCAGTAAAATATCACAGGCTAAACTTTATATTCTAGATTTATGGCACGAATTATTACCATGTGCCTTTATCTTAAAATCATATGCATTCTGTTGCATGTAGTTGCGATATGCGCTTGCTAATACTTGTCGACTTGGATAATTCAATCAAAAAATGTGTGCTCTAAGATCAGCTTGATAAATTAGCCACTAATAATCCAAATATATATATATATTAAAATCTCTAGTATTTAGTAGATTATTTGTATCGAATATATATTTTCATCTCAGGGTGCAAGATTCGGCACCTGACGGAATAGGTAGAGCCATTCATCTAGTGAATTAGAACTATGATAAATTATCGCAAATTGTATTGCAAAAAATTAAATATTGTATGCATACGTTTGATAGCCTAGATTTCGTACTTCTTTGATTAAATAGAAATTTCTAAAATATTGATCTATATTTTTCTTTCAATTAAATACCTTTAATACTAATTTTTTTACTTGCGCAAGTATTACTCTTATTAATTTCTCAATTTATAATAAAACCCTTTCGGCGAGCTAGCTTTGATCATCAGATTAATTCGAAGCACTAGGGCGCCCATCACTAAATTCAAATTTTAATCACTCACGTGTCGAAAATCTTCTTGTAAGCCGCCGATGTCGATCCAACTCCATGTGGTCCGGGAATATGGTAGCCGGAATCGTCTCCTCCAAGGGGTTATAAATTTAATTAAAATGAAAAATGACTTCTGCTTCACAATAGCATCACGAAGTCTTTTAAGAAATTTAATAATTTACTTTAACTTTAATTTTTTACAAAATTATTAATAAGGTACTTCGCTCTAAAATATTTGGGGTCCTCTTATGGTGGCATCTGGCTGGCGAGAGCTGGTTCTTCCTTCTCAGGTTTTACAGATCCTCTTTCCGACTTTCAAATTAGCATAAAATTTAAATATCTTAATCCTCCGCCATTAAGTTCAAATAGATCTTACAAAAAATGCTAAAATATTGCTTAGATTATATGATTAATAATTTCTTTGCATTCGAGCCATATTGATAACATAGATTACACAAATTTTTACACAAAATCTAGTACATTTATATAAATATATATAAATATTTTTGAATTGGCCTACAGTTGCCGCCTATTAACTGCCGTTTTACTATTGGTGCATGCAAATTTTATTCGGTATTCATGCGCCTGGTAACTCTTATTTCCTGAATACATTAAATTATTTTTATTTGGTTTTTTATTTATGCTCTTTGCATGCTAGTTAATATTCTATACATTAATATTAATTCCATGCTACTTAATAATTAGCCACGTGGACAGGTGTTTTTTCCAATTGCACACCATCTGATTGCAATAAAGCTCTGCCAAGGGGTTTTGGTCAGATTCTACGTTCTTCGGTTTGATCGATCTCTAGGTCACCGATCCGTGAATACATCTATATAACCTCAATCTTCAAATATTTTATAAATAATCTATTTATGAGTAGTAAACTTCCTTCAAATCCTTTTTAAGTTCTTGTACCATTTAGCCAGAACAAGCTGATGCTATCTAATCTTAGTTATTATCTATTTGGCGATATTAGCCAGTTACTTTATTTTTAGACCTATTACTATTTCTGTTAGGGCTTTTTATCTACCCAGATTTAAATATGTTACAATTTTCAAAACAATAATGTATCCATTAGGTTTGAAACTTAAATATTTACACTTCAAAAAAAGTTTTTCAATTCTTCAACTCCCCGAAACATCACTACTCACATTCTCGTAGAAGAACTTCAATGTATGCCGTTGAATGAATTAGAAACAGGATACAGAATAGATGTCATTGAATACCATAATCAAAAACACTGGATTTACAAAATCCTGTTTACTCAACAGTGACTTGAATGATTGAATTTCAGCATTTCAGGTAAATGTAATGTCTATATAATTTAATTTAATCTTTACTTATACGTTTCATGCAGTAG
Source organism: Nilaparvata lugens (assembly GCF_014356525.2). Taxonomy (NCBI): domain Eukaryota; kingdom Metazoa; phylum Arthropoda; class Insecta; order Hemiptera; family Delphacidae; genus Nilaparvata; species Nilaparvata lugens. The sequence goes on along the minus strand of NC_052510.1, from coordinate 43,386,933 downwards.
GCTACTGGGCGCTCGGCCAGAAAAGCAGAAAAGTCAAATTGACACGATTATTCATGTATTTCAAAAAAAAAAAAAACAAGCTGAAACTATATTTTTACACTAATATAGAGTATAATATATCATTCAGACTCAAACTTGAGGATATTTGGAACTGGAATAAATAATGCACATGAAATGGTCATGAGGGCTGATCACTAGCCTAATCCTTGATCAGTCCTTGGCCTATTAACTTATTTATTTACATTGAAAGAAAAATTAAAACATAAGCTTACAGCTTTGATCGCATAGACGAATTGATTAATAAAACAAAAATGGGCACCATATAAGTATAAGCAAAGTTTTGCTGCATAACTTTTGTGTTTTTGGATAGGAGAATGTTAAACTGTTAGTCACGGGTAGTGATATGGCCATTTCCACACTTGCTGATGACTTCTTGTATATAAAGTATTATTATAATTGAATTTCATATAGCTATATAATATTCATTCTATTGTCATTTAGACTGAATTTGAAATAATTCTCTTGTGGATGGTTGCAATATTTATTATCAGCATTAAAAATACTACAGATTTGCACAACCAAACATTTTATTTAGTATAGGACATGTTCACCGCCTATTACTGACTTTTCACATTCTATGGTAACTATAGGAAACATTTAATATGCAATATGTGCACAAATTTTCTTTGCTGCACTCAAGAAACCATCATTCCACACTCGCCTACGGCTCGTGCGTAAACGTTTCTTTCGGCGCAGCAAAGTGGTGGCACTTTGCACACTAGTTGCACAAATAACTATATTTAATCTATGATTATAGTCAGATTTAATTCCAACTTACATCACTGCTTCTCATTCAACCAATGTTCACTTCCTCCTCTTTTGCTTCCTAATATTTTTGCAAGTGATGAACTGATATAAGTGCAGTATCTCAATCTTACCTCTATTATTATGTTTGTGGTTTATTACCACGTGGCGACACGTGGTATGCCAAGAAAAATAAAGCGAATTCCACAGGAGAAGAGATAGTTTCAACTCTCCAACAATAACTAAGTAACAATTAATCAGTTATTCAGTCCCTCACTTTGCAAGACCCTCACAATCATCACTCCAATCAGAATTAGAAAAAATGTCGCATCATTACGACTCAACTAATGAGCTGATTAACTTGAAATATTGCATATTGAAAATTATGGATTAATGAAAACAATATAAAAATTTGTAGTACCCTTTATTAAAAACTTTTAAATATTTTAACGACTAGTTTCGATCATAGGTCATTTTGAAGTTAATTTATATATCGTTTCAACTTGAAAATGACCTATGATCGAAACTAGTCGTTAAAATATTTAAATTTTTTCAATAAAGGGTACTACAAGTTTTTATATTGTTTTCATTAATTTGAATAAGTAGCCCATATAAGTGGCCCGTTAAAGATTTTGGATTTACCGAGGATGTTTGTAGTCGTATTTTCATTTGAGATAATCAATATTTTCTAAATTCAATGATTTCAACAAGTCTATTTTAAATGCCAGACTTAGCCTACGTAAGAAAAAATACCTATCCGTCAATTTGATGGATTAATGGTACAGTGGTGCGTGATTCTTACAGCGAATGTCCCCGGTTCGTTTCTGAATAGTTTTTGGATACGGATTTTCTCAGTTAGCTTAACGAATTCGACTTCTATGTAGATTATTCATTGAATTATGTGAATTTTAATTTGTAACGTTTGTTGAGCACGGTTTACACGTGATTGTAATACATGAACTATGAGTACTAGGAAGTGGAGGAACTGAAGTAGGAGTTGAGAAAGAACAAGCAAAGTAGAATAAAGAAAAATAAGACTAAAGAAAAAAGAATGGGAAGAAGAAGTAGAAGAAGAAGGGTGAGGAGGAGAAGAGTACGTCCTCTAGTTAATAATTATAGTGAATGTTTGTTTTTCTCAACGTTAAGGAGGTTCCGGCCATCAATGATCCCCCCTCACCCCCTAACAATTGGTGAGTATCTGCCCCCGTCCCCCCTCCGATTAAATCGGGATGCTCTCGCGCCATCTTGGTGGTCTTCTTCGAAAAATGCCCTCAAGCTGTGACGTCACCGTGAAAACACACACTAACACGATCGGACACAAACACACTATCACCAACTCACACTAACACACTCAATCCTTTCTCAACTCTGATACTACAGTACAGTGAAATTACAGTCCTGTCAGCATTACTTGAATTATGAGAGCATTGATGGAACGCTCAAAGAATTCTGACAGTATGAAGTGAATCTGGCGAGAGAAATCGGGAATTTTTCCCGCGTCCACCACTCAGTCAACAGCACACGTATGCACAAACTCACATGCACACACGCGTGCGCGCGCACTGGAGCCCCAAACATTCTAATTAATATAATTATAGACTAGGATGACTCGTATGTTGTTATTACCCTTGTCGGTTGTGGTGGGGGGGGGGAAGCCTTGACCGTGTGTCTAGACCGTATCAATGGACGCTGAGATGATTAGAGGAGCCACAAGTGGATTGCTCTACCAAGAAAGAGGAGAAGGAAAAGAAGATGAGCTGGCTGCTCCCAATTCAGAAAGGTTTACTGCCCGAATATCACTACCTCTTCCTCCTCTTGGTAGTACTCTTTGTTTGAAGAAAGGGTTGTTACTACTGATTGTGGGTGGCGATGGGCGATGGTGAAAGAGGAAAAAATGAAAGAGAGAGAGAGATTAATAAGGCGAGAGGTATGTTCAATGGAGCAGAGCAGAGGAAACTGCCTAGTTATTTGTGATGTTAATTTTATCCTAGTTTGGGATGAAAATACTAGGAGTGAGGAGGCTACTGATTTAGTACTATGCACACTAGAATTATTGAGTGTTTTTATTGTTGTGGAGGGAGGAGGGGCGAGTGTAAGTGTTGTAATAATAAGTAGAGCATCTGATGAATTGTTTGAGTGAAGGCGATGAATAACAGGAATAAGAAAGTTCTGATAATAATAACATAAACTGTGATGTTTCTCCAGGTGGAGATAGAACAAAGAAATATCCATTCACGAATATTATCATTCCATTTATACATTTATATTTATTTATTCATTTTACAATGTAAATGACACTAATGTAATTACATTGAAAGATAAAATAATAAGGTAGTCCTTGTGCTATTTTTCTTCCAAATTTATAGGTGACAAAGTACAAGATAAGGTTAGAATTTCATGTGTACTATTTTTATAAAGTTTTGGTTCTAAAATAAACATTAAAACTATAAATTTTGAATTTAGATGGCTTAAATTGATAAATTAATTAGAAATATTCCACTCAATTACCACTTTTAACGAATAATATTGAGTTATTTAAAAATGTATCATTGGAATATCCATTCATCAATATAGATATTATTATAGAAAATTACTAATTCTCTCTTACTTGTGTACTTGATATTTTCTATAATAATTAATCATTAAATTATTGAAGGAATATTCATTTCTGTAGAAAGATACATTGGAAATAAAAACGAGCAAGAAAAGAAGAGGAGTTTAGAGAAAAATCATGAGTATTCATGAGAGATATTGACATTGAGAATCTGGGAAAGAAAGAGGTGTAGTAAGAAGAGAAGCAAGAAACAAGAGGTGGAAGAGAAAAGGAAAGTGATAAAGAATATTATTACATGAAATATAAAAAGATGGATGAATAGAAATGGGAGGTAAAAATGATAAATGAAAAACGAAGAATAGGAAGTATGAGAAGGAGGAAATACTAGGGGAAATCAACAAGGGGCAACGTAGAAAGAAAAATAACGAGGAATGAGAAGCTGCATCAAGGAGAAAAGAATAATGTAGAAGAAAATAAAGGAGAAGGAGTAAAGTAAAAGATCATACATTATGATGATGTGAAGGAGGATCAGGAGGTGGAGACTGATGATACGGACGCCAGTCGACAAAAATCGTGAGAAAGAGAGAGAGAGAGCATGGAGTAAGAGGAGGAGGATTGATGGACAGAGGAGAAGAAGAAGCAGCAGCCAGAGAAGACGAATAAAGTGTAGAGATGTGCTGATGTTGGTGGTCCGTTGTGATGATTTAGAAGCAAGGGGTGTAGACCAGATCAGAATTGGTGTGCTGCCCCGGGATAAATGCAGCACCGAAAACAATCAGACTGTGAGAAAACATTCCTCGACTCCTTCTTTGTCTTTTTTACGTAGCTGTCCAACAATGTAACGAGATTTACCGTTCTTGTTTGATGATTCTTAAGATTGGTTGAAAGAGGGCTTAATACATCTCATTTGTAGAATCCCTGTTGATATAGAGCTCATAATCATTTACAATCCTTGAGAAAAACACAACAGGCTAAAGCCTGAGGCAAATAATCTAGATATCTTAAACGGTTTCGTTACTCTATGGTGATCCTCAAAATGGTACCTATTCTTCTATATACAACAGTCAAAATGTGTGTCCATCACATATTTGATAGGCTATGTGTCACATAATCCAATCAATCCATCAATTTTCAACTACAAAATAAAAACACAGATTTTGAATTTAAAAATTCCTAGAAGTCTTGATATGGATGGAATTATTGACTAAAGCCCGGTTGCACAAACGCCTGTTGAATTCTACATGTCACGAGAACCAATCAGAGAAGGCTTTATTGAAACGAAGGAAGTCTTCTCTGATTGGCTTTACTGGCATTTAATACAGTTGAATTTAACAGGTTTTTGTGCAACTCAGCCTACGCCATTCTTCTGTACCTGCAGAATTGGACGGGCTTCCTTCTAATTAATTTGGGAAATCAATTTCAAATCTCACCACGCATTGACCATCTTGATTGCAATTAACAACTTACCACTGTTTGATATCTTTCTCCCACTCTATTCCTATCATCTCTCACTCTACAACACATACTCCTCCTCTCTCACATGGTAACAAAAAGTAAAGTATTGTACGTGTATGAATCCAGCCTCCATTTGGACTTCGCTTATCTTGGTGTCGATCATGTGCCTCCTCTTTCCTGTCTTGTCAGATTATTCTCTCCTCCTCACTTCCTCATCACGTCTTCCCAATCTCCTCCTCCTTCCTCCTCTTCTCCCACCTCTTCTTCCTTCTACTCTCCTCCCACCAAAATTTATCAACATTCGGCAAACAATCGTCGGCTGTCGGTTTTTTTAATTATCATGCTAACAGACATCCATAACATCATTCTTCTTCTTTATCTTCCCCTTTTTCTTCTTCTCCTGCCTTCTCTTCTTCTTCTCCACCACCCCTACGTCCTTTTTCTATCCCATCTGCCTCTATTATTGTTTTATCGCGGGATTCCTATCTGCTGCCCCATACGGACTGTTGAGGCAGCCCTCAACTTTTAGTATTTAACAAGACGAATTAAGAAAGCGAAAAAAAAATCCAAACAACAGAATGAATGGGATGGGATAAAAATCAGTTGGAGGGATTCTTCATTATCAACATTATCTTTTGAATCAACATCGTCATCGGCATCTTCGTGTATTCATCTTTTACCTGTACTAATATAAACTTACAAGCTCATAGACATGAGTTGCATTACATTTCGGAATTCAGGTGGACCAGGTTTCACATAATCTCCAACAATTCTGAATGTTACCATATTTCTGTTGATTTTTAAGGGTGGAATAAGATTCATGAAAAACGTGGAGAGACATGAATGTATTTAAAGGTCTTTGGGGCCTTCTGTTCATGCGTCCTGTTAAGTTTGATTGAATTTTGTCTCATTTTATTTTCTCATTTTCAGTTTGTCTCATTTTCTGTACTACCTCTCAGTTTCATTGGAAAATCACTTTTCAATTCCAATGAACACAGAAGTTGTGTACAGCAAGTATTTCAACCACTTGAAAAACACCTCACAAGGGTAAGGATGTACCCTAATGGCAATGGGTGGTGATGTATTGTACATAGATCGTCTTCTACATCTACAGCATAGTAATGGACAAGAAAAATACTAATTTATTTGGATGAAGAAATTTGCATCGAGACGTTTATCGGTTTCAATGGTTCAAAGATTATCTAACTCTCTTCTCATACGATTAAAAATCTCTGGATTATGATTGGGAGAGCACAACAGGTTTAGGCCAAAGCTGTTCATCTCCCAAATTTTTATAAATATTAGAATGTTCATCACACTCTTGACAAGCTTATCTTGTACAGAGTGCGTCTTCTACAGCATAGTATTCACGATACTAATTTCTCTGGATAGTGAAGATTGCATTCAGAGAAGTTTATTGTTCCTAAAGCTTCAACATGTACGAAGCTTATCTAAACATAATATTTGTTTTAACATACGAATTTAAACATAATCAACAATGAAATCTATTTGTTAGATCTTGTGAAGAGATGATTGAAGGTTAGAGGAGAGATAAATTCACTAAAGGAGAATGAAAGACCAAAAGTCCAAAGACCAAAGACCAAAATACAGTAGGACCAAGAAGTACAGAAATACAGCTAAAAGGCAAAGGGAGATACAGATCGATTTAGACAAAGACAGAGAGACACAGTCGAGGAGTATATAGAAGACAATAGCAAAGTGAAATTATGCAATAAGCAGCCATTAAGCTCAGCTACAAAGGTGCTCTCTGCTCTGCACTTTATGTGCTGACGGAAGCACTTTACGGGTTGAACACATAATACAACTCTACCTATAGATATACAATTGCTCAAGCACCCGTTGCACATATTATGTGGGAACTGATACCCCCAATATATGAATTGATATGTATATGTATACTTGCAAAATACCGGTCGGCGATTGGTCGAGCCGATAGCCAATACAAGGTCAAGGGTGACAAATAAATTCAACGCAAACAAGATGAATAAAGATAAAGATAGTGAACAGTGGCAAAGTCGAAGATGTACATCGGTATGCAAGCATTAACAAATTATTGAACGGTTCTCACTCGTGATTATGTTGTGGAAAGATTGTTCCTGGATAACTGGCAACATTCAATAATTTCAGGTGCAACTCAATGGAATTTAATGTTATCGATTTCTTGGATTCTCCTGCTACCATTTGAATATGCCACGATTTGAATCGTATGATTGTACCGCTAGACAAAGGCGGCGAGAGACATGTGGATATGGAGAAGAGTTTATTTTGTTCTTGAATAGGGAAATTTAACCAGTTATAAAATCGACTCATTTGAAAAGAGAGAATCTATTTTACTTTTAGTGTACATTTATTACTATTTTTTTACATTACACCAGTTTGACTTTTTCCCAAGGATTGAACCACAAACATAATATAACATTGTTCCAATCCACTAGAAAAACGTGAACAAGTTGAGATAAACTCAGTGTTTACGAATTAATTACAACTTCAATCTAACTTGAGTTCGAACTTCATTAATTCAAGTTACAGGTGATTCGCAACAACTTTTGAATACCGATTTCAGGTCAAATTGTGATTTACCGAAGTTCGAACTTCGAATACGGGCTCTAATTTGACTTCAAGATAATATATGACCCACCAAAAATCTGTTCAGTAAGTGATATAATTATTTAAATATGCTTACATTTGGGAATCCTAAGATCCATTGAGCCTCCTCTTTCTAGGATCTAGGCTATAAAGCAAATTCAACACCAAAGACCAAGCTAAATAGCTGTTCAATTCAAACAGAAATCGAGGGAGACTTCGAGATAGAGAATGATTAATGAAGAGAGAGAATAACGCAAAACAAAAGACAGAGAATCATCTTTCATCTAATAATCATTCAACACACTAGTTGATTGGCAAATCGAATCTCCTTTACTTCTCTCCAATTCATCCATTCCTCTGTCTCATACTCTCTCTCACACTCTCTCTTTCTCTCACTCATTGACCCGTTGACTCAGCTCGTCTTCCCTGCTGCTCTTCTCAATTACTAATTATTGTTTGACTAGAGCCAACAGCTGAAGACTTCCTAAATAGATTTGGACTAGAAATAGCAATCAGCCGAATTGCACGGCGTTGATACAACAGAATCGAGTTTGTTCGGGTGCTAGACGCTTGAAACTGAGTTCTGGATGATTGGATTCTGGTTTTACCGGAATTAGTTTGTTTTCAATAATCCAATCAACATTCACTTTATTGATAAATAAATAGGTCTTAAGATACATGAAACTCAATAGCTTTCAAATTTTAAACGTATTTCTCCCAGGGGTAAAAGAATCTGAAATTCAAGAAATATTTACAAAAGATGATTCGAATTTGTACAAATGTGTTTATATATATCATGAATTAAGGATTATAATAAAACAGTTGAAGGATAAAAGCGTGAAAAGATAACGTATCAGCATAGACTAAATGAACAATAAATCTGAATGAATCTGTACTACGAACCTGAATGGATCTGTGTTATAATTCTCAATGGCTCGATTTATTTTTAGAAACATGGTTTCAATACGAATACAGTTGTATGTTCGTGACAGAGAGGCTTTGGATGTCATGGATGAGTTTTTGGGTGACTCGTATATTTCTTGATGAGGATAACAAAAATCTAAAATTTCATTTTTACTTCAACTTGAGCTCTCTTCCATCAATCATGATTTACACATATTAACCAAGCATCGAATCCAATTGTTCAAGCTTCATCCAATCCCAATCAATTTTCAACGTTTTCCTTCAATTCAGGGTTCATTTCCATCTCAAGATATCTTTGTTCATTCTGAGAATATATTCAATACTTCGAATTCCCAGTTCAATCGCTCAGATCAATCTCACTGAGGACAGGTGTGTCAAGTGAAACTGAAAATTCGCATTAACTCCAATTTTTATCAGTCGATATATGCTCACTCGTGCATGAAACTATCACACTCAGCACTCTCATTTCAAGTTCTTATCGTTAAAACAACTTTCACGCACTGAAACCGTTACAAAAATTACGAAAACCATCTCAAAATCACTCACTTTCTTCGAAGAATGTAAACAGAAAACTGGATTGCTACAACATACTACAACCCATTAAACAAACAAACTAAGGTATCTATTGGGTATCACGTTTTAGATACGCTTGTATGATATTTGAAAACATTAGCCTTTCAAACTTAATCGACGATTAGTTTTTGGTCTTAGTTGGTACATGTGAGCTAGTGGAACAATGTGAAGATCTTTATCTGTCGGCAAAAGTTCAGTTGATAAAAGTTATAACCATAACCAATCTTGTCACGACTCCAATCGCTTGTTGAGTTGTCTTGTATTTGGATAAAATTGTTCCGTATCCAGTTGAAAACTATCCTTGATTAAACAGTTTCATTGGTTCCCTTGTTAATTTTTATGTAACCGGTAGTGTTCTCTCAAAAACTGATTTCAGATCAAAGACTTAATCAAGAAATCATACCCTCAAATATACTTCTTAAATATAATTATTGGATACTGAACATAAGAATAATTAATTTGAGTATTTTATTTTATATTCTTATCTGTCGTTTAAGATGAATAAATCTCTCATCTAGTAGAGAGTTCCCTGAGAGTTTCCAGTGACTATAGAAATCCGCTGTTCTAATCGCAATTTTATGAACTGAAGTTTAGGAGTAATCTACTTACTTAATCTTGTTATGAGGAATGTACTAAGTTTGAGTTTGTCTTAGTTTCTGTAGGCTCCTAGTTTTTCTTAGGCTCTGCAAAAGAAAAGGCAGGTAGAAAAAATGAAAATTAGTTGGGCCTACTAAATGTAATAGGCCTATACAATAATTATTATTATGGTATAGAATATTGTTTTAAAATTTCAATTTATCATACCCAATAAACCTACCAAGAAGTAGCTTTTCTTTTGCAGAGCCTAGTCCTTCTTTTCCATTCAATAATTTATAAAGTAATCAAAATTGCTCAACTAATCGAGGGTTTAGAGTCATAGTAGCGTATCTACAAAATTCCATTTTTTAGCTTATCTGACCTATCTAAATAACTTTTCGTGGTCTATTTAGTGACACACAAGCTTATCTCATTGCATTAGCCATTGGAAAGATAAGTGGATAACGTATCTACAATCGAGTGATGAAATAAATGACACAAAAGCATATGTTCTGTTACGCTTCTTTGACTTGAACAAAACTGAATGACACAAAAGCTTATCTTCAGTTACGCTGTAGTTAGTGACCTACATAATAGCTTATGTGTCAACTTACGCTAGTGTGACAGAAACTTTGAGCGCGAAAAAGCTCACAAAATCAATGCTAACATTACTTTCATAGCCCATAAGTCTTGATTTTAACATAACTTTTATAGCCCATAAGTCTTGATTTAACAAGATAATCAGACTAGCTTCTGTATTTCTTCCTGTTTGTGTTTTATTCTGATCAATGATCACGAAAAACAGAGGAGTTTTTTTGTGTGAGTTGGCAAAGAAATGCTTGAAGGAAGCTGATGATTGTAAGTTGGAAGAAAGTTTATTTATTTATTTATTCATTCAACTTCCAACGGTACAACACGAATTTCACATGAAAATAACATAGAAGAAGAAATACAAGCAAAGAATATATAGATAAATAATAATATACAACAATAAAAAAACATCTATGTGGATAGTTTGAAAGACAAAAATTAGAATACAGAATGAATCATAGTTAACATACAATATTACATATAAGTGAAAAGGCCCATGGAAGTTTACCACAAGGGGCATAAACAAGGAAGGGAACACCAAAATCACACCATGCAGGTATCTCTTCATAGTTCTCCTGAGAAAGCCCAAGGACACCCCAAAGAAATCAACATCAGCTGCAGCAGCCTCACAACCAGAGCGAAGTATTCTAGAAAGCCCACTATTATAGGCATAGGCTGTTAGGTGAGAGCATCTGCGGAAAATGGAACCTTGAGCACATGCCTCTTGGAACACAGATGTTAATACTAGCCAGAAGTTCAGGGCAGTCCAGATATCCATTGACAGTCTTGAAAAGAAGGACCAGGTCATAGTGTTCCCACCTCAGAACCAAAGGGAGGAGATGGACTGTCCCTTAATCTCCTCCACAGGAGCTTCAAAGTACTTGAAACCCATCCTGCAGCTCAGCATCCTCACGAAACGTCTCTCCACACTTTGCAGCAGGTTAATCTGGTACAGATGGAATGGTGCCCAGATAATAGAGCCATATTCCAACACTGGAAGAACAAGAGCCCTAAACAAAATCAAGACACTCTCGGGAGAACTGAAATCCCTGGTGAACCAAAATATAGAGCCAAGGAGAGATCTAGCCTCTCCAGTGATCACACTTATGTGATCCAGTGGGCTAAGAGACTGAGTCATAGTCACTCCAAGGTCCTTGAAACTGCATACTCTTTTCAAAGGAATGCCTCTCAAGGAGTATTGAGAATCAAGTATACTTGTTCCATGCTTGAAATACATTACAACACACTTGGTTACATTCAGAGCCATACCATTATCAAGGCATCACAAATCAAGGTTGTTGAGAGAATTCTGCAGAGATTCATGTCCTAAGTCTTGCAATACCCTGTCGAATAACTTGACATCATCAGCATACATTAGAAACATGGATGATATGAAGCTTTTTATGTCGTTCATAAATAAATTGAAGAGGAGGGGGCCCAAATGGGATCCCTAAGGGACTCCAGAGGGAGCCAGGAAAGGAGATGACATATGACCCTCAGAGTTCTGTCCCTCAGATGGCTGTTCAACCACTTGAGCATGACACATGCACCTCATAACTCTCCAGTTTGGCAACCAGGAGAGAGTGGTTAACTCTGTCGAAGGCCTTTGAGAGGTCTAAATAAAGACAATCGACCTGGCAGGCATCCTCAAAGGCACTCATCACATACTCCTGGAACAGGAGGTGGACACAACCCTGCTATGTAAAACAAATACCTGATTTTCACAAGTGTGATTTAGCTTCCATATTTTTGGAGTTTCAGAATATGAATTACCCAGTTGCAAATTTTGATGATAATCATTAGATCTGAGGAGCATTTCAGTAATTTCTGTAGGTATATGAGCTTGACCATCAAGAGGTTCACACTCATGAGAAAGGTTCATGTCTCTTGTGGTTCCATTGAATTAGGAAGATTGATTGTAGCCAAGAAAACTGCTCATAGAAAGTATAAGGCAATTGGTAGTATTCAGCTCTATGAAGTTTTTTGCAATTTGAGGGATCAATGTCATGTTTTGACAAGAAGGTGTTATACAATAACTATTTACTTGAATTAGAGGAATTTGTTTAGACAAATTCTAAATCTTTCTGGACATATGTGGATGGTTTGAGAAAAGGCTCAGCCAGACTTACTTTTATGAGACTGGACACAAGAAGTGCTGCAACTCCTGTTGATAAGTAGTGTGAACTCTTTGCTGATTATTTTTCATCCATTTTTGTGCAGGACACGGTTAATGTCCCGACATTTGATTTTCGTTGAAACCAGTTAGTTCCATCCTGCTGCATTACTCCAATCAATATTCAACGCAGATTGGAAGCTCTGAATGTTGGCAGAGGAACTGGGCCTGATGAAATATCCCTTCCTGTAATTAGGTTTTTCTGTTCTGGCCATTCACCTAGCCATACTGGCTCTGCCTTGCTGGAGCTTGGTGTCTTCCCCAGAGATTTCAAAAACAGTTTCTTGGTACCTATATACAAATCTGGAGATCGAGGTGATGTAAGAAATTATAGACCTATTACAATACAGTCTGTAATTGCCATGGTCTATACCACCTGTATTTCCACCTGCATAAAATGATGAGCTTTGGTGATAAATAGCCTATCATATTCATTGAAGAGAGTGAATAATTTGAAGAGAATCATTGAGAGAGATTCCAATGTAATTTTAGTGTAATTGTTTCATAATATTATGTGATTTTCAGTCATTCTCAGAGTATTTCTATTGTATTTCAGTATTCACTTTTTCAGTCCTTTAAAGAAAATGACATTAAGAAATAATGAGTTTTGGTGATAAATATCTATAGGCTGTAGTCATTGAAGATAGTAACATTTTCGAGTTTGATTCAAGTGTTATATGAAGAGGCTGGAATTTTCGAATTTAGTTTTAATGTTATTGTTTCATATTTTGTTATCCTCAATCATTCTCAGAGCATTATAATTTCATTTCAGTACTTAAATTTCCAGTCTTTCAATAATGCCGTACCTACTTATTAGGCATAATACCTGTGATTTTCTATACTTTTTATAAATTATCATATATCTCTCATATTTTGTTATTGAATGTCAATAAACATCTATAAAATACATGGAACAATTTAATAAATTGTTACTATTCATAACTGATCACTCTCAGAATAGCTTATCTCCAAAAAATGATACATTTTTGGAAATTGATTACGGTCACAATAGCGTAACTAGAACAAGGTATTTCCTTTTTATTTTTATTAAATTGAATTTTCAATAATTCATCGAAATGAATGCACTGGTAGAAGCACAAGATTCATACAATATTGATATGTGAATTCTAGGTTGTTGAAATTAATACAGACCTCAGAAATAGTGAGGGAGTGTGAACTCATAGTTGTTTTTTGCTCTCCTGAAAAGTTGGGTTTTTGTAGATACGCTACTATGACTTTTAGCCCTCGTAATGTCATATTCGAATAAGAGAAACTAAGACAAACTCAAAATTAGTACATTCTCCATAACAAGATTAAGTAAGTAGGTTATAAGTAGATTATTCCTAAACTTCAGTCTATGAAATTGCGTTTAAAACAGCGGATTTCTCTAGTCACTAGGAACTCTCAGGGAACTCAATATTAAATGAGATATTTATCCATCACAAACGACAGACATTAATATAAACTGAAACATTAAAATGTATTATTCTTATATACTGTGTAATTTCTACCGTATTACACAGAATAGCCGGCTGAAAATGTCTAAATCTGATTCTTAAACGTAAGTATTGAATACTTCTATGAACTGCCAAAGAATCTCCTTTCAGCCTTCGCGGCATTCTCTCAAAATCCAAGAAGCTGAATGAAAACCTTATCACACAACACGACACTCATTATCCAGCACAGAAACTTGAGTAAGGCCTCACACGCAAGCATACATTCAAATCTATCCGTAAATCGAGTAGTAGGCTTCAACACACGTTTGAAACGCGACTCGTCCGTTATTTTATTTCAGTTTTTGGGTGGAGGGGGCCAGGGGAGGTCTTTTGAAGGGTGTCGGGATTTAGAATGCGGATGATTTCTTTTCGGGAAGCGGATCAAATTATAAATCTGCCGGAATGACATGGCTCGTGTTTTGTCAACAAGGATGAGATAATAAAGAATGAGCACAAAACGAAACGAGATAAGGACGGAATTACGAGAACACACACACAAAGAGAAAGAAGCGCTCATAATCCCTGATACGAATGCCTGATGGTGAATGGTTGGCTATGGCTCTCCCTATCTAACAACCAGCACAGCACACTACTTCATTTGTACTGATTTACATATGTGAGGAGAAGAGGATAAGAGGAGGTGATAGTGGTGAAGGGGGAGGGTAGATAAAGAGGATGAAGGGAAGGGTAAATAGAAGAAGAGGATGACACAGAAGGAGGAGGTAAAATTTTCCAGGGGCGTTGTCTTCTTTTGTCCTTAAGCTCTTCAGATTTTATCAGAACTATATTGGGCTGCCGAAAAGATAAGAAGCGGGGATAAAGGCCACACCGCTTGAAGACGGAGAGGTCCTCTGATCGTATCTAACTTATCTATCTGCTGCTCGCTTTCTTTCGTGTGCTTTCTGTTTTCCTTCCATTCTGTCTTTGTCACACTCGTATAAACGATAGAAGTTCAGGGCAGATGCATATTGAAGAGTGAAAACTCAAAACAGATGCGAAATTGGAATGACTATTTAGCTCGGGATGATGCTAACGACTTGTGCTTGGGTGATTGAAAGCATGTAGATAAATATTCATTTATTGATTCAATGTTGTACAATTATTGATTGAAGTATAAAAAATATATGATGATAAGGGATCAGGTGACTTACAGCTTTAGGTGGATTCCGAACCTCCTTAAAGTAATTTTGGAACTAATAAAGTAAGGAGGTGCAGATGAGACTATATATTCGAGAAAGGATGAGCAAGGAGAGTATTTAGCTATTATATTATTATACTACATACTATTCATGAGTCTCAAGCAGAAACTTTCCCAACGAAACTACAGTGGAAAAACGTCAACATTTTCTAATCTAAGCGATTAAGATAGATATTACTTCAACTGCGCAGTCGAAAACATCCTTCCCCCCATAATAATTACATTCCAACTATTCTGAAATTGATTATTGCCTATGAATTAATTATTATTCATTGAATGAACAAAATAATCAAAATATTATTGTTAATGGCTAACATAGGTTTTGTATATCACAGAATGGTTCCATTATTCTTTTTAGAAACTAGCAGGTAACCCGTGCTCCGCAAGTGTCTAATGGAAAACTTTGAAAACTAAAGACTTGGCCTACTGGAATCTTGGAGTATTTATAATTGGACTATAACCATCCTCGTTAAATTAACAATCTTCATGCAATATTTCAAGTTAATCAGTCCAGTAGTTTAGACGTGAGGATGCGCCATTAGTGAGTTTCCAATCCCACCAATTAATCAATTTTTCCTTCAGTATAATATAGATAATAATTTCAACAATAAAGAAATTAAGACTGACATTGGCTTAACCAATTCCCACCACAATCTCACTTGAGTTCTTGTGAAGTTACGTTTGCTAAATGAATTCTATAAAACGTCACTTCCAATCTCACTAAATTCATGTTCCAATCACAAAATACAGTTGAAACGTCACGAGTATCAACTATAAATATGGATTAAATTTGGAAAATCAAACAACAGCCAGTTTGAAAAGAAGCTGCTGGGAACCGAAGCTTGGACTTCCAAGGCAAGAAGTGGGCAAGGCTCTGATACTAAACAGTCATTTTTACGAGACTGCCATCAAATGAGAAACCGATTTACATGTAAAATCACGCCAAGAAAGCAGCAACACGGTTTACATGGGGATCGTTGTGTTTGTGTTGGATACATGGTCGGTTTGCTCTCAGATGTGCACCGCCGCTTGGGTAGCATAAAATAAAAGAAGACGAGAGAATTGAAAAAAAAAATGGTTGGGAGAATTGGTGGGAGTAGTTCATGAGAAGGAGATATATGGTTGATTAAGTGAATCAGATTGGGATAGGTTTATCAGGATTTGATATCAGAATTGCTCGCCGGTGTTTCGAAATCAAACTAATTTGTTGAGTCTAGACCATTCATCGCACATAACGTCATTTATTCCATTTGTTTCTACAGTACTTATTTGTTCAGTTTTCTGTGTAGTAGTGAAGTTTATATTGTGGTACATATTCATATCGAATGAGATTACTCAAAGCTGTCACATCTATGAATTGAGGTTTGGGGCTATTACAATACTCATAGTTTTACTAAATGTTTCTCCCATAAGTCATGGTGAAAAAACGAGACTCATGATAATGATGTGTACTTTACTGTGTTTGAGAGGTGAATTACCGAGTTGAATAAGTGGATCTAGTGAAACTCCAAACAAGTACATCAGGTAGGCTATATTGAATAATAGGCTCCTGCAACTACGAACTACTTCTGAACCATCAATCTCTCAAAACTCATCAATTATTGTTTTGGAATCTTTTGTCAATCTCATTCTGCTCGTTCTACTCAAGTTCTTATTTCTAACTTTCCTACCTATTTCCTATTATTAATCTTTTTTCTTTGGTTTTTACAACTTCTCCTTGTTGACTTGTCCATCCTTTTGTGTTTACGAGTATTTCCATCTGGACTGTGTCTACTTTTCCTTGCACTACTGTAGCTCATTCAGGTTAATCAAAGTTTTTCCTCTCTTCTTCTTCTCCTTCTTCTCGTCGTCCTACTCCTCGTCCTCCTCCTTCTTCTCCTCCTCCTCCTACTTATTTTCTTTTCTTCCCCACCCGTTTTCTTGCATCGTTCCCAACTCTTCCTCCTTCTTCTCTTCCTTCATAATCAGCATCATCCTATTTTGTGATACGCTAATGACTCACGGTCGCACATATCCAATTAACCTTCGACCTCAGGTCTGTGAGGAGATTTGGTGATGAGAGGAAGACAGAAACAGTGGGGGAAGGAAGAGGGGAGTAAGGCACCTGCCTATTCAATATTATCATCAGTCAAACGGCGGAAAAACAAAGAAGACAAGTGTAGACAGAGAAGAGAGACAAGAAATTAATTACAAAGTCGGACAGACCAATTTTTGCCGACGTTCTGTGTTCTGTGTAGTGAAATTCACTTTGAACTGGTAGCATTGGTTATGCATAATATCGTTGCTTCCCATTCAGCCAATGCTGGCAGTTTAGAGTGAATATTATACTCTTGAAGCTCCTTCTAGAGGCAATCCGCCTGTGGACACGCTGTGGGAGTCTATTGAAATCCTCAGCTGTGATTGGTTAAGGAGGAGTCGAATTAGATTTGCGTTACTTGATTTTATTTCTACTTGAAAAAATCTTTCATTAATATTGTTTGAAGTAAAGTATAATTTTATTGCATATTTAAAGTTATATGTGTAAAGGGTTTTTTCGCATTCATTACTTACGAAATAGTACTGAATCTTACTTAAGTACGAAATCATCACATTATTCATAATACTGCTTTTGTTTGGTTTCTCTGTTTCTCTTCCTTTTCTGTTTACCCATAGAATTTTTACTTTTTCCAACTTCTTCGCCGTATATCTTCCCTTTTTCCTCCTCATCTGTAAATTCTTAAGCTCTTCATCTGAAAATTAGACTACTGTCTCCTTATTCTGTTAACTTCTTTTTAATTGGAAAAACTACTTATTTCTCTATTCATATTTTTGAACCATCAAAATATCTCTAATTCGCTTTCTCATGCATGCTTTGTCCTCCACATTATTTATAGCTATCAATTCATTTAGTTATGTGCAAAAATCTACATATTCATATACATTATTACACATTAAATTTATTTTCAAAATAATACAATTCGTGTGGAGTTATTCAAGCCTCTTTAATTATTATCAATCATCAATCAATTCTGTAATACTCTCTCATTTCAAAAGAGTCTCAAATGTACTGTATATATTATTACTTGGAACAAAATTAATCAAAGGACGAAGTGCAATTACAATAAACAAAGGTTGTTATGCAGATCACCCTCCTCATATCCGTCACTAAGAAGTTTCAAAAGGGTTACTCACCAGAATCCACCCATTGTTTAATAATGGTATCCGATTCAAAATGCTCCTTGAACAAGGTGATTAGGTAATAGAGCGGTTTGTCAAGGCCACCTTTATACGTGTGGTGTCGTATATCGACAAATCAACGCGACGTTTCCAAAGTTGAATATAGGTTATGCGATATGTTCGTCCAATTAATTGAAATTTATAGCCTGGCTACTTGATTCATGGCTGGGATGAACGTCTTTAGATCAATAATTAGGACCCCGGTTTGAGATTGATGAGGTGGGACTGCTTCTGGTTTCCGACGGAATAGTTCTGGAAAAACTAGCGTAGCAAATGAGGTGTAGAGCAAGAACAAAGCACTAACGATACAGTTCATTCTCGAGAGGCCCAAAAAACACAACACACACACTTTCGGAAGGAATTTAATTTGTGAGTTAATTCCCGGCGCTGTCGAAGGATGACTGAAGGGGCGGCGAAAGAGGGTCCTTCCACCCCCACCTCTCCCCGAGGGTGGGTGGATGGTATCCTAGTTTTAAACCCTCTTGAGCAATAAATAACAAGCCAGTTAATTTGTTGTCTAGAGCCTGGCCAGTCGGCATCGTCATCGTACCCTCCCAGTCGGTCGGGAGGGATAAGGACAGAAACAGAACATTCCCAATTCACACACACTCGCTCGGGGATTTCTTGAGTCCTAGAGAAGGGATCTTGAAGGACATCAGTCCTTCTTCCCTTCCCGAGGGATCACCCCAAGAAACAACGATCAGAGCAGATTAGAAGACTGCAAGTATAAAAAACGAGAGAGGAGCTAAGATAGTGCCCAGCAGCACACCCCACCCTACATTGCGCTGCTTCTAATCGTGGATATGACACTGGCGTCCTATACAATACCCCGGCCGACCCTCCACCATATATCATCACCGTCAATATCATAAGTGGGGTGAATGGAGCTGCACCGTTACATGAACGGAACTAATATGTGTCAAAACAATTTTCAAATCTAGCAAACCCTCTATTCTTATGAATTGGCTGGCTTCAATTGAACAGGCCTTCAGTAGCCAGGCTATGCTACACAAGCCTCGTGGTTTTTTCTAATAGTCAAAACGGTCCCTCTAAATTAACAAAGTGTTATTTACAGCTGTGAATTAATTAATAATCGTTCGAGACTCACTTAAATCCGACAAAACTCCTTTCTAATTGCATCAATGCTTCCCATTCATCCAATGCTGACATTTTCAAGTGAACCCCACTAGTATACTGGAATTAATTAGTAGTTGCATAGAGAATTAATAGTTACACAAAATTATTCTACGGTAACAGCGGTAGTGACATTATCGATCATGTCTGATTAATTGCTGTTCCTACTAGAATGTAATGTTGATTCCTTATTTGATATCGATGTCACACCTCACACCAATGTCACAATGTACACCTGATGTGACAATATTACCATTATAGTTCATAGTAGTAGTAAGTTTCAGTATAAATCTATTGTCATCAGGAGGTTCAATTTGAAGGATTGATAGTAGTGCTCACCATTGTAATTCAGAGTACTGAAAAGCTTCAGTGTGAACATATATTATCATTAATTAGTATTTTCAAATAAATGTATGTTTTCAAAACTTACTCCACTTGAATCTACATACAGCATGATTAGGTTTAGTTATGTATTTGTTCAGTTGTGAATGAATATGTGAACTGTTTGATTGTCTTCCTGCGTGGCAGAGAAGTTGATGTTGTCACAGAGACATATTGAATGGAAAGGGTTGAAATAATATGAGAAAAAAGTGGTTATGTTGTAATAAAAGTTGTTATAAACTTTTATGCCGATGTTAAGTCTTTTCGTTTGGTAAATTCTAAAGTCTTGAGGGTTTCGCATCCTCATTACATTATTCATAACATTTCAAAATAGTACCAGAGACAAATAATGTAGGTATCCAGATTGAACGGTTCCTTTACTCTATGATAATAAATAGTAAATAGTATATTTACAGATATTAACAAATATATGCTATCCTAGCTGCTTGAAAACATATTATATCCATCATCATGGAATATAGAAGTGGTTGACGTGTAATAAACTTCAATACAAAATAAATATTGATACAATCTAGACATTAGACAGTTTCAGTTTTCATTTTGGGATTGAATAACTCTTTTTTGCAAGTGATGTTAGCGTACATTTGATTAATAAGGCAAAAATGGATTTAGGCTCTTTCTTCTAATTCTGAAACGCAACAGTATGCGTTTAACACAATAAAATAGTGGAAAGAAATTATGTAAAATAATGGATAGAAATAAGAGACGATTTATTGAAATGCCAAAGTTTAGATTAACAGAAAAGAGTTTTTTATGGATCAATACTCAATAACCAGGGACCAGTAAATTCTTTAACGTATTATAGAATTCAGTGCTTGTGACCTCAAACCTTCAAAATTGTGATATTATAATAATCATCGGGAGCAAAAGTGGATTAAGAGTAAATTGAATTATCTGTTGCATTATAAATTCTTCATGTCCAATAAAAGCAGCAGAAAACTTAGAGCCCGATTTCCGTGAATACAGCAATTCAAATTATTGTAGAACAACTTTTCCAGAGTTGAAAAAGCAGTTGGGAGAATGAGAGCACCAACAAAAAATAAATCTTCAAGTACTGCACAACAACTAGAGAAGTTTGTAAGCTTGCTGAGGAGTAGAAGGATGAGGAGTAGAGGGAGGTGAAGGAGAAGAAGAAGGAGGAGACGATGAAGGAGGAAGAGTAGGAGGTGGTGGTGGAGGAGTGATGGAGAAGGATGAGGATTAGGAGGAAGAGGAGGAGGAGGAGGCCTCGTTACCAAACTGCTTGGCATTGTGGATGAAAACTTTTGCACTAACGACAATAAAACAGTGTGCGACTCGTCTCACAATAAAAGTGAATGGTCGTTGGCTGCTCAGCTCACTACTTGAGGTAACTACACTACATACATATTATACGCTCCAGCATCTAGCATCCAGCATCCAGGATCATCCAGATTCAGCTCCCAAACCCAAACTACCAAAGTCTGCTATAGTGAGACTAACTTCAAATTGCCAGCATTGACAGAATGAGGAGGGTTGATGTCATTCATAAGAAATGCTGACAGTTTAAAGAGAATCCAAGTGTAGTTCTTGGACGACAATGCTTCGCTTGGTGAACAAGCAAGAGCAGCAGAAATTGAGCTTATCATTCCACCACTTTCCATTATCATCATTTTCGTTCTTGGCTTTACTTTTATTCTCCTTCAATTCTACTCTATTTCACTTTCTCTTCATTATTTCTCCGATTGCATCATTATTTTTATTATCATTCTTCTTTTTCTTCTTCTTCTTCTCCCCCTCTTCCTCCTCCTCATCCTCCCCTCCTCTTCCTCCTCCTACCCCTCTATTTCCTCCTCCTCTACTTCCTCTTTGTCAGCATCTTTATTTTTTATATGATTTTTTCTTTGACCACAAATTGTATATTCTCTTACTCAAGTGAAGTGAGAGAATACTGTGATAAGAGGAAATAAGTGAATAAATACTTCTCCCAGTATTCTCTGACTTCACTTGAGTTACTGTGCTGACTATTATTGCATGTAATACGGTATTTATGTATGTAAACTATTGAATAAATCTGGTAGAGTTGGGGTTGGTGGAAATCCTGCAGCTACTACCAAATAAAATGAAGAGGTTATGAAACGCAACAAATAATATTCGTAGTCTATTCAGTTTGTGAGCCACTTGCCTAAATTAATACATTGCTTCGAAGGTATTTGATGGGATACACAATATTTGCAATATCTTTATAGAAGTCGACCATTGAAAGACTAGGTAAAGATGGATGAAACCCCTCTACCACTAACAAATTACAGTACCGAAAAAAATTATGACAAAATGGTATATTTCAACAACTATCATGCATTCAGATCGAGAGATCTTCCTCTAATTGAAACACTGTTCTCATGTTAGCCTGAGAGAAAACAGATAAATGTAAATCTATAAACGTCGACAACTGAAGGATTCGAGTAGAATATGAATTCCTTCAACTCATGCATGTGAGCATAAATTAAATCTTCATTTAATAAATATCAGTTATTTATGATATCATGAATAAGGATATCATACCGTTATTATTTCTAATTAAATCAACATTTTCTTAATTTGTATGTATGTATTTTGGTTGAGTAGAAGTTCTTTTTGTATTTGGTTTTTGGCAAATGAATAAATTCAAAAGAGAGACAAAAAAGAAAAATGACATAGAAAAAAAATGACATAAAAAAGACAAGGTCACGAAAACCAACATATTCCAAAATCCAACATATCCAAAATATTATCCATCAATATTCATAGGAAGCCTACAGACTACGATTAGATTTAACCAAGAATCACTGTAGTGGAATTAAAACAGCCTCTGACTTGGAGGGATATGAGAATCAGAGAAATGGAGAGAGATGAAGAACCTGTTCAGCCAAATAGAGTGATGAATAGGCCTAGGTTTATAGAAAGAATCATGTTTGCCAAATTGTCAAAAGGCTCAGTCGATGCAGTGCTCTCAAAGAGGAAACTAGGTATGTGTTGAACACTAACCAAAGGGGTTGAACACTGGGTAAGGGGTTGAACACTCACCAAAGACTAAAGGACGCTCTTGCACGGCTGCTGTATACCTACTTTTCTCATCTCCGCATATCCATGCAAGTCGGATGTTCTTCAAATTCTACTATAGTTTATTCAAAACATTAACGCCAACTCTAGCTGTGTATTACACTTGAATCCTCTACGTATAATACCAGAGCATGGAACATAAATTAGAGATCGCAGTTCCACAATAAATGGTGACGATAACAATTATGGTTGTATCTGAAATGTTAAGAATCGCTTGTAGGCGACTATAAGGCGGCAAAGACAGCGAAAGATAAAGGAACACAAAAAGAAACAGTAAAGGTGGATGCACCAGAGTGGGATTCACTCAGAACTATCAGTACTGGTTGAATGCGAAGAAACATAAAGAATGCTGACAATATAAAGTGAATAACTGCAACTATTCAAATGATAGCTGCGGAATAGTAGGTGGATCCGATAGTATCGCCCGCGGCCTATCAACCAATCACAGCGCCGCTTACAGAACGAGTATCCGTGCCACAATGAAACAATTAAATTGCCTGGTTTGGTGAGAATATTGTTTCTTTATCTATTTTCTAATTCTGTTTTTTGTTCTTCGACTTATTCGTAGTTGAAGATTGTTTGATAGCGTGTGACTAAAGCAGACTCCTATTCGTTATGACGAGATGTTTCATAAAGGTTTTCTGATTATTCTATTGAATTTTTTGCTTTCTTGTCTGTTCCCTAACAAATCTAACTGGTAAATACATCGATTTTGTATGGAACTTTTGGGCTACAAAATTCAGGTCGTAGAGGAAGGGAGAGATGAGTGTGTATCTATGTGAAAGAGAAATTGAATGAAAACATGAACGTTTATGTAGGTACTATGGTAGCCTAATACTGCACAGAGAAATTGTATTGTTTGATTATCATTTCCCATATCTATCTGTAATAGTGAATAGAAGTTTATATCTATATCTTCCATGATGTATTACAGAATAATCATTTATCACTCATGGCTATGATTGAGATATCAACACCAAGCTAAACCCGTGTTCTTATTCGTATTCATTTAATAGGGCATTTGATAGATATCTATCCATTTAAATATTATCGAGTTACTGTTTGAAATACAAATTTGGAGGTATGGCAAGATTTGATTTAATTTTTGATCAATTGAATATATAATTTTTATGCGATAAAATAATAATTACACTATCGTTTTGAGGGAACTATAATATCCCATTATTGGTCTCTCAAATAGTCAAATACAGCTTATGTTCCCGATTTTATTTTTCCTCTGGTCACAGGTAAGATATCTCGATCAAAAATCTTGATCTTTTTTACCAAATTCCTTCAATTTCCATCTGTCTTTCCATTACTTGATCCACCAACAAAACTCAATACCACAACATTTTAACCTGATAGAATCTATTTATCTAGGCTTTGACTATCCTAGAACACCTTGCTTATTGGAACTCTTTATAGTGGGACTCACTTCAAACTGTGAGCATTGTTTGAATGGGGATCGTTTGTAGTTTGCATCAGGGATGCTGACACTTTACCTCACCCAAATGTCTCATCTCAACTTCCTCTCTGTGCCGTTCGTTTCCTCCTTAGATATTCTCCAAAATTTCCCCCCTCCCTACCTGAAAGCTTGGCAACTCAAACGTCTTTGCAGCCCGGCGCCATAATCGATCCACGGACTTTACGATCATCGATCTATCGATTAACCCCAACAATCGACTACCGTTTTGTGTCAGGACCACCGAAAAACAATCGTCGCCTATCGTATCCACATATCTGGATTGCCGACCACCTGTTAGTTGACTCTCCGACTCTTTATCAGCTCGTCCTTCTTCGTTCTACATATTCGGCTACTTTTTATCTCTCTTTCTTCATCTCCCGCGCAGGAGTCAGCGCGCTTAATTATTGTGATAGATCGCTACGAGGTAGGTCCCAAAAATCCACGCATCTGCTCGCAGCAGCATTTCGTAATAGTTTGTCACAAAACTCGAATTTCTCAATCATTAACTTAAATCGACTATCACTTGACGACACTATCAGACTTTGGATGATAATTTAGGGTATTCTACACCAATCTAAGTAGAAAGGAATGAGGAGAGAGTACAAAAGAATTTGAAAAAATCTTGATGTGAGTTGGAATCTCGAGGTGATCTTAGATGTTTATCAATTTTCAAACGCATGTTGTCACTAACTCGACTACTGAAACAGTGGGCCGACTACCTTAGACTGATTCTATTTAGATTGAATTTTTTTGTCGGTTATCTTTGGTGAAGAAACCCTGTCTTGAATTCTGGTTCTAGAAGAATTAATTCATGTTATTTGTTATCTAAACATTGCTGAACTCTTCTTGTTCCAGGTGATAAACCTTATGTTTTTGTAGAAACCAGCCCCAAGGGAACCGAGTAGATAAGAAATTCACCAAATATTCTTAATTGCTATGTGTTATTATATTATTCAAGTAAATTGCTGATGGACTACTGTTACAAGACATGTAAGTTACAAGGAAAATGAGCATATTAATTCTTCCATTCCTCTACCTTCTTTTCTCCATTCCATTTATTTTCTTCGTCTCTTAAATTAATTTGCTCACTAGCGAATGTATTTGTCCATACGATGTAATTATATTGATTATCGAACTTTTTCTTTGATATACTTGTAAATTGTGAATTACAGAAATAAAAATAATGCTATTATCCATTCACCCTTTCATATATACTATGATGAGATTCATATTTTATGTGGATCCGTAGGAAAACATAGTTGCCACGTTTCCTTTTCAAACGCCTCCTATAAGTAGAATTGTGATCCCGTGTATATGATATATCAATTGTGTAATCTTTCAATAATGATCAATTCTATCTCAAATAAATTCCATCCATCTATATAATATATCTTTCCATGATCGATCTAATTTCCTACTGTACTTATGCATGTGAACATAAATATTAAATCTTCATTTATAACTATTATTTATATTATAAAGGATATCATTTCGTTATTATATCTAATTAAATAAATTTATGTATCTTGGTTTAAGTGCAGTAGCATATACTTATATTTATTTTTTGTGAAGCTTTTTTGTATTTTGTTTTTGGCAAATAAATTATACATTATATCTTGACAGTTCGTTATATTTCCACATAGTCTATGAACAATTCGGCAATGGTGTTGATTTGGAGAAGGATGGTGCTATTTATTTAATGACAGACAAGGATAGTAGACCAATTTTAACTAGATGTTTAATCAAGATGGTGAATCTCACTATATCAGTATCATTTAACGGTAGTACAATGCTAGTTACTATTTCAACTGTTTACCAGAGACTGAAATATTGTGTAATAGTCAAAGCTCGATATTGTAATAACTTAGTGGTTGTGACAGCTTTGAGTATTCCATTCAATGTGGGTTACTAGCTCTTTATTTCACCGTCCCAAATACACAGAGAGATACCCATATTCATTGTGAATGGAACACTCAAATTCATAGAATTGTACCCGTACAATTATGGGTACAATTCTATTGTGGAAATGTTGCCGACCTACTTCTGCATATCACTTATAAATGATAATATCTATCATATACATTGATAGGATCAAGCTTATTCTGTGATTTCACTCTCTTAACTTTTCACTCTTTATCAATGAAACATGAAAACATTGTTGAGAAGTGGTGAATTGAGCATAGCTAACAACCAATGTGGTTGGACCCAAACGTCTATAAGAAAATAAGACTGGAATGCGAGATATAAACTTTTTCAATCCAATTGACCTGAGTCTACCACCCTAGAGCCCTAGAACAATGGTTGTGGGAGGGAATCAAATTATTGTTAACAAACACACACTCACACACAACCAAAGCGTTTTAGTGAATGAACGCTGTGTCAGTATATTTCCAAAGCATATAATCATAGCTGTGAGAGCCCAGACCCTTATAATGATAGAGGGTCTCACTCTGTACGCCATCAAGTTACATTAGATCACCGTTTCTTGTCTGATTTAGATACCAGATAGAGAATAAGGAGAGGCTGGATCAAGAGAGGATAGGAGTGGGTAAAGATCCGTAGGAAAAAAGGTAGATTGATGCATTTATTACTAAGGGATTTGTGCTAGATCTCAACAGAATAATTGAAAACTTTTGGTAGTAGAACAGGGTAATTGAAGTGTCAAGCACATAAACTTGAATGGAAAGATTCCACAGATTCAAAAGTATGAAGTAATGGGATAAAAGTAATATTTTAAAAATAATTTTGAAAAGGATGAGTATTCGAAGAAAACGGTCTATCTGTCAATTTTAATCGCAATTCAAAATGCTGCGTGATTTTATCTTTCATAATTGAGAAGACGAAATTCCATCCTTATTACTGTATGATTCCAACATGGCTAACATCGAGAGCAGCTATAGAATACCTGAGGCACCTCATTTCGTAGCATGGAGCTGTGGAGTGGACGCCTGGATCTTGTGATTTTTCTGTAGGGCCACCTAAAAGTATATGACGTATAGGTACATAAAGTTACATGTTCACATAAAGCTGTGAGTGGATAAAACAAGTAAGTAAATTCGTATGGCTTTTGTTGGTGGGGAGTCCCTTGCGGGAAACTCCCACCGCCTGAATATATCATTTAAGCCGTCAATGGGCCTTACGACTGTCATACTTCAGCCGGGATCCACAATTTAACGTGACCATCCGATAACACGGGAGTGATCTGGTTAAAAAGCTTTTGGTAATGAGAGGGTTTGAACCCGGGATCTCTATGCTGCTACGCAAGCACTCTCTCCACTAGACCACGGATCACTCCGATAAAACAAGTCATTCGACTGAAACCTCTTGTTTTATTTATATTTTCCTATTTATGTTACTTTCCTTTATTCTCTTCGTCGTCGTCGTCGTCGTCGTCGTCGTCTTGTTACAGGCATTAATACATGTTCCGCCTTCAAACATTCTCCCACCTTTTTCTTGGTCTGCCAATACTTCTCCTCCCTTCTGGCTTGTAAGCAATGACAGCTTTGGGGATTCTTCCGTTTCCCATTCTCTCAACGTGTTCTCTCCACTGTTGTCGATTCCCGTCAACTTGTTGAGGTATAGAGATTACATTGAGCTCTCTACGGATATCGATATTATAAAGCCTGTCCTCTCTGGTGCATCCCTTCACTGACCTTAAAAATCTGATTTCGGCCGCCTGTAGCCTGCTCCCACTCCCTTCTCTTTGGTACCCAGGTTTCAGAGCCATACAAAAGGTAGGGACGGCCATTACTTTATAAAATTTGAGTTTCGTCTCTTTTCGGGCTTTATTTTTGAGAGTTCTGTTAATAGTTCCGCATATGTACTGGAATCTGTTAATTTTCGCATTCAAGTCGTGGTCTTCTTCGTATGTAATATCACATCCCAAATATTTGAAATGTGATACCTGTTCCAATTCATTTTCTTAAACTCATTAAATCCCCTTCTCCTTCTTCTTTTTTTCTCATTCCTGTACGTCTTCTTCTACTTCATTAATTGCTTTTCGCATGCAGCAGCAGCTTTAATTTATATATTATAATAGTCTATGTATTGGGCAGGAGGCAGGACTACTGTTCTGTGCTTTGTCTTTCCTGCAAACTCAGCAGTCCTTTCACTTTAATAAAACGCATGCTAATTGTCTCCTCGCTATTGAACATGTTGAAGTCACCCTCCTCCTCATTCTCTATTTCCCCCACCCCTCTCACTCACCCCTTTCAGTTCGTAAATGTTCACCCTTGCCGACAATGTCCACTACAAAACAAAAGGCAAAACAATCGTTTTCCACAGTGAAAGCAATACTTATTTCAATTGGGCCGGCTGCTGTTGAAGTATAGCTAAGCCCAGGTCCGGTAATTTCAGCTCAAGCTGTATTGTCAATGGTTTACCTCTCATTTCCAGACAATGTACCTTTAACTCCCTTGTCCTCATTTACATGCTCTTCCTTATCCTTATTGCTTTCTGCATTCCTTCAACTTTATTCGAATCTTCCTATCTACTTCTCTCCTCTCGATCTCCCATTTCTCTTTCCAGATGAAATCAATGATAGGTAATCTTATGTAACTGAATGAAATATAACCATACCAGGAATAAATGTACTCCATATGGTTTGTTGCCAATATTTACTGTGTGTGGAAAACTTCAACGGATTAAAGGAAGAAAGTATTATTTGGGAATTATTTTTTTACAGCACTAGTCAGGTTGTTGAATATCCACAGATGACCAGCATTGAAAGACGATTCTGGGGCTATTAGTTTCAATGAAAATAACGCGAAGAACACACATAAATTCCACAATCATTATTTAATGAAATCAATGATGAATTCATCATGTGATGGATCAATATGAGCAAGAAGTCGCTCAAGTAACAAACATCTCCACTCCTTTTGGTCGAATCCAATTATTTACGTTTTCATACAACGTCGACCAATCATGTGCGAGTACAAGTATAGGTCCAAGCCAACATGTGATCTCATTGGCTGATGCCATTACGTAACAAATACAATCAATTTTGTTAAACGATACCGTAAGATTCAATAGGATTGTTTTTGTTTTAACTCGTGGATAGACTAGTGAAACAGTTAGTGTATTGAAAATATATATTATAATATTAAATGTATCAAAATGTCATAATATTGAGGAATGACGTCAAGTAACAATTCTTCTATTGAACAAAAAGGGACTTTGAAATCAAGAGGATGAAAAAGCGTCTATTGAACAAAAAAGGACTTTGAAATCAAGAAGATGCAGAAGCTATCACAAACACCTCTTTTCCCAATTGATGATGAAGATGGTAATAAATTAGAATACAACACTTATATTTATTATTTACACAATATAATGTAGCATATGCAATATATTTATCATATATGATTTTGATATATACAAAGAGGTTTTACTGAAAATGCTTTCTAAAAGTGAATCTTGAATGATTCGTTCAAGAACAATGAACACACGAAACTCTCAGTTAACAATAATCTCATAACTACAACAATCTTTCACTTTTTTGGGAAGCTTAATCTCATCAAAGGGAATAATTAATTTATGTTCCATGCATGACTCCACGAATCCTCTGGTGATGAGTCAATAAGTCAGCCTCAGTCTAGAAAACCCTGATTATGGAATTCATCAAGATGCATAGTAATCTTAGAATATTTGGTAACGACAAAAACTTAAAAAATAAACCAGCATATTACAAGTACAAAGAGTTATCCATAATAGATATGAAATTAAATTTATACAGTCAGCATGTCAGCAGCATTTTTTCTTATGTATAAATAACACCAACACTTTCCACTCATCGATGCTGGCAGTTGAAAGTGAATCTGACTAAGTGAGCTCTATGAATGATTCTTGAAATAAGCTTAAAATAAGCAAGTATCCAAGTTGGAGCTTAAAGTCTCCAATGAAGCCAAACTCCAAATCGTGTACTGTTACGTAGGTACCCTATCTCACAATCACACATCTATTGTAAAACCGGCTGGGTGTCATAACATTATGTAAGACACAATGCAACAAATGAACCAGTAATAGCCTGAGCGCCTGAAATCGAACAAATTATCCAATAAATCCTTCCAACGCTACGCCTCAACTAAAAGGCTATCCGCCATTTATTCAGCACATAGCCTAGCTACTGGTTACAGGAGTATATTCATCAAAATCATACCTTGCAGCACAACCTACATTTATATCTGTATTCAATAATGGAAAAATCATAGCTTTCAATAATTTTATATCTATATAGCTCCAACACAACCTACATTTAAATCTATATTACTCCGTTCAAATTTATAACTAACATATCTGTATACCTTACAACACAATTTATCTATCAATATTACACCTTATAAAATCATACCTCTCATATCTATATACTGTACAGACGGCAGATATCGAATACACTTAACACATAATAAATAACAAATTCCAATACTTTCAGCGTGATATTAATTATTATTGTAGAACTGTGCTCAATAATGTAATCAGTGAACTCGTGTTGGATTCGGAAAGATATCTAGATTAATTTAGAAAGTTGGAGTGTTATTGCACTTTAAGCTGTTGGTGATAATTCAGAATTGCATAATAGAACTCTCATGATTCGGATTGGAAGCTGGAATGAGTGTGAATGATTGATCTTTATCTGTTATGAGGTATTTTCATTCATCATTCATTCATCCATCCTTTGATCGACCGTGAATACAGTTTCACACGCGAGACTCTATGAGCTACAACTGACAGTCATATAGAAGTAACAAAAACGAGTACAGAACTCATAGAGTATTATTTTATAGGAGTACAGACCTACTACTTTACTTTTCAATGGTTATAGTGAGCACAGTTTGTATCTTGGTTTTTTTTTTTGGTTGATATAACCGTGAACAAACTGTTTCTTCTTTACTTTCTTATATTTCTTCCTATTACCATCTTTCTCTGTCATCTTCTTCCATGTATCTACCTCTTAACCTCTTTCTTCCTTTCATCGTCGTCTTCTTATTTTATTCCTCTCACGTAAACCTTCCACCTTCTACTTCATCTTCCCTCTCCTGTTTATCCAACCATCCTTCTTCTCTTTCTCCTCTGCTCTCTACTGTTCTACCTCCTCCCCCAGTGTCTCATTCCACTCGCCATTTCGTTATTTCCTTCTTCTCATGCGTTTCCCATAGTTTTCTCACTTCTTGCAACTCCATTATCTTCTTTCATCTCCTCTCTCTCCTGCTCCTCCAATTTCTTCTACTCCTCTTCCTCACCCTTCTCATTTTTTCCTTCTTCTTCCTTCTCTTACTTTCCCTCCTCTTTCCCTTCTACTTCGCCATCTCATCTCTACACTGAGTTTCCTTCTACCAATCTATTTCACCTCATTCTTCAGTTCTTCTAATTCTCCTCCTTTTCCTTTCACACACTCTCTCTCTCTCCTCCGTCTCCGTGATTTGGTAGAGAGTTAGTGGGGAGGATATTCTTAATATTCTTTCCAAGAATGGACCCCCCCTCTTTTAGGATTCTTCCCAAAATGAATTTAAACCCTTATAATTCTCCCCAGATATAATTTAACCTCCATAATCTCAATATTTATGTATATTCAAATCAATTCTTTCTGTATAAACAATTTTTCTTTTTAAAAGAAAATTTATTGATATGTCCAAAGCTCCGCCAATTTATGTAGATGCATAACAATATAATTATAGTTATTATATTACAAATTGCTTTTTCATATCATATACAGTTCAATAATCATTTTCTTAGTCTATATTATGTAAATTCATCTATAATTTTGCTGTATTGTAAGATATTGTATATAAGTGTATAAGCCAGTATATATTGTAATCCACATAAATGAAGTACTCAATCAATCAATCAATCAATCTCCTCTTTTTCTCCTTTGCCTCTCCCTTCTCCTCCTCTATGTCATCTCTATTTTCAATTTTCTTATATCAAACTCCTTAGTTTCCTTCCAATATTTTATTCATCCTCTTCTTTCTGTTCTTATTATTCATCTCCATTTTCTCTAACTTTTTCTCCTCAATTTCTTTTTCTATCACCTTTTCATCTCCCTTCTCCTCTCCTTTCCCTCATCTTTTCCTTATCCACCTCATTCTTCTTCTTCCTCTCTTACAAAACCAAACTTCTCCATAGTAAATACTGTTGGATCGAACGAAGTAGCCATAACTACGTGTAGCATGGTCCTACTGCAGCGAGATCCACTTCAATCTGTCAGCATTGATTGAATGGGGAGCATCAATGCTATTCATAAGGAATGCTGACAGTTTGAAGTGAATCTCACTATAGGTGCTAATGATGGATGATGGTGTGTGTTCGTGCGTGTGTAAGTCGCAGTGTGAGTGTTGTGTGTACAATGACTCAATGCAGTAGTAAGTGATACGAGAGAGTGAGTAAGAACTAGATAGAGTGAGTGTGAAAGAGAGAGAGTGAGTGTGAGAGTAGTTACAATGAAGTCATTGACGGCTAGCTCGCGGGTCAACGGATTATTAACACCTTCACTGAGGCACTGAACTCGCTCTTATTCGGTGGTTACAGCAGCCTTCTCACTTCATTCTTATCCTTTTTCTTGTTCTTTCTCACTTTTGGTCACTCCAATTTTCTTCTCTTTCTCTTTCACGTTTCTTCTCACAATGTTCACTTCTCTCGTCCTTCTCATTCACTTCTGCATAGAGATAAACGTAAACGAATTAAACAAATATCAATCAAGCTAGATAAGATTTGAGACAATTTAAATTTTTGTTTTGAATCAAAGCTTTATTTAGAATTCTTATGAGATTAGAGATTGGGCTCATGTTTTGATAGTTTACATTGTTGATTTGAGAATTTTTTTAATTTTAATTTTAAACCATTTCGCTTCACTTATTGTCATGCATTTTGCTTATTTCATGTGTTGCTTGAGATGATATTTGGTAATATTATTAATTGAATATCTAATATTCCGTGAAGACTAAACAACAAAATGTTATTCAGTTTTATTTTTACTCATCCCTCACGTGAAATCATTCAATTCCTCAATGACTTAAGAAACGATAAATGCGTATTAAAAGCACTCATTAACCTGGTTATTTCCTACTGAAAAAATCCTCTATTTTCTTTCTCCCCCTCAAGTCCATCAAAAAGCTTGAAGCAACATGTCGAGAATCCCAAAAATAGATTTTTTTTTAAAATCTGTTCGGTAGCTCTGTAAAACTTGATGTTTGACTGATGAAACTTTTGATGTAAAACTCTACAATTGATGTGGTGATGTGAACAGATGTTAGTTGAACAAATAAATGAACCAAAACTTTGTAAGCTACAAGACGGACAAAATGTTTATTAGCTCACAGTTACCGTTAAAATAAACTTTAATAAATCCTATGAGAGATAAGTTTCACCCCATTGAGCGCATCAAGCATTATTCAAGATTTCTATGAGTTTTGATGTATGTTTTGATAGTTTACATTGTTGATCTGCACAAACTTTCCACCAGTAATATCACAATGAACGTATTTGAGCCTTGCCAAATATGTATGAATACAGTTGCCGTTAAAATAAACTTCAATTACGAAAGTAATCTTATGAGAGATAAGTTTCACCCCACTAAGCGCATCATGCATTATTCAAAATTTCTATGAGTTTTGATGCATGTTTTGATAGTTTACATTGCTGATCCACACAAACATTCCACCAGTAATATCACAAAGTACGTATTTGAACCTTGCCAAATATGTATGAATACAGTTGCCGTTAAAATAAACTTCAATTACGAAGTATATGTATGAGAGATAAGTTTTCTTCCAATAAGCGCATCAAATCATCATTTGGAATTCCTATGAGTTTAGACTCATGTTTTGATAGTTTACACTGTTGATCTGCACAAACCCCCTACCAATAATATCACAATGTATTCTAACCTTGCTCAATATGTGTGAATGCATAATGAACCTAACTAAAAATAACTGATCTGGAAAGTGTGCAGTAGTACGCCTTGCCAATAGATGAAAATAAGCAGATATCAAAACCAACTACTAACAAGGTACAGTGTAGCAACCGTGATAGTAAGATGCACTTAGCACTGTCAGCATGCCTTATAACTTCACTTACAAAGAAAGTGTCTTTCTTCAAAAATATCGATGCTTCCCATTCATCCAATGCTGACAAGAGACAGTGAATCTCACTGTAGCAAGAGTGTATGATGCTTTTTGGCATACAATTCGATCAATTGCTTTTCGGCCATAACAAGACGATCAATCAGAGGTGAGTCAAGTGGCACTCGAGGATTCAAGAAAGGGAAGAAAAAGAGAAGCAGCAGGAAGAGGAATGAAGAAGAAAGAGGAAGAAGAAAAGGAGAGGAAGAATAGTAGGTGCAGGAGAATGACACGTCAGAAAAATACTGTCAACTACAAAGTTGCTGTTGCTACTTCATGGTAAGGTGGGAGCTTGTTCAGGATGGAATGTAACAATGATGATGCGACAATATATACTTTGTGCTGGTGTATGGTTTACAAATATGTTCAGTTTATGTGTAGAGATTGAAAGGTGAAGGAATGTGATGGATGAAAGAGAAAAGAAGAGAAGAATGAAGGAGAGAAGGTTGACAAGAGCTTAAGGAGACAGAAAATGAAGGAAATGTACACAGAGAAAACTAGCAGATAAAGAAAAGGAAGATACTTTGACACACTGTAAGACGAAGAGGTTACTGAAATAGTAAACAGAAGGAGATTATAGAGGAAAGGGAAGTGTTGCAAAGACGTATTAATTATATAAAAATGAAAGAGAACGTAAAAAAGAAAAAGCAGATAAAGAAAAGGGAGATACTTTTTACTTTTTGTGTAGCTGAGAAGTTGATATTGTGGTAATTATTCATATTGAATGAAAAAGATTAAGAAATTGTCAAAAAACCACTGATTTATGATAATTAGAAAGACCGGTTTCGGTTATTACACCATTGTCAATCTCTGATAAACTGATTTATCAGAGTTTATCAGAGATTGACAATGGTGTAATAACCGAAACCGGTCTTTCTAATTATCAACAAATCAGTGGTTTTTTGACAATTTCTTTACGTATCTTTTTCATTCAAGATACTTTTTACACAGAGTGGCAGAGAGGTTACTGGAATAGTAAACAGGAAAAGATTATGGAGGAAAAGGAAGTGTGGGAAATAGGTAATAATGTATATAAAAATGAAATATCTCATAAGAAAGTTTTAATTTTTTCATGCCTTTACATTTTTTATGTTTATTTCTACTCTTACGTAAAAGAAGGCGAGTTATCCAAATTTTCTGACTTCAGATTGGAAATTGAAGAAAATAATGAATCAAAACAAGTGCTAGCTATGATTATTTAATGTGTATTCACAGATGTGAACAATAAAACTTGATTTGATGTGAAATATAATTAGAAAGTATAATATTAGTGGAAATGGAAGCTAACGACAATGAAAAAACGCTATTTCTCAATAATTTAAAAAAGAATAACAGAAAATAGAGAATAAAAAATACACTACAAAGTTAAGAATAAATGTGAAAGAAAGAAGAGAATGTCAAAAAGAACACTAGTCATGATGACACAAAATATTATGAGAAAACATAAACACAAGAAGGGTGTGCTTTCTTACCTTATTAAGGATTGAGACTATCCTTGGTGCCAAGTAGCCAAGCCCAGATGCTTCTTACTGCTTCTTCTTTCCTTTTTCTTCTTCTGCTTCCTCCTTACCTTCTTCTTCTTCTTCTTCGTCTCCTTCTTCTTCATGTTCTTGTTATGATGTGGTGGCCATAGCACACACGACGATACGATAAATAATAAACAAAACATAGCAGCAGGACATAGTAACAGTATCCCATGTCATCCTATCCAATACATACTACAATGCGATTCACTTAAAACTGTCAGCATTGGTTGAATGAGAAATTCTGGTGATATCTACAGGGAATGTTGATAGTATATTGTGAATCTCACTGTACCGCTCCCACATACATAATAAAAATAATATTCCACCGCATTCTGCATACTATAGGTTTCGATTTATCTTTCTCTTCTTTCTTCTTCTCTCCTTTTTCATATTCTCCTCGATTTATCGTCTTTTATCCTTCCGTTCTATTCTTTTCTTCATGCTTATTCTCCTAACTCTTCATGCTTATTCTCCTAACTCTTCATGCTTATTCTCAAATAGAGTTAGTTGAATTTTTCATTCAATTTACTCCTCTTTCTACATCATTTTGTCTTCATTTTCATTAGTTGTCTTTCCCGTTTATTCCTAGTTCACTCCTTTTCCTACTTTTTCTTCCCTCCTATTTCTCTCTCGTCCTCTTCTTCTCCTTTCCTCTAGCTCTTTCATCTCTTTTTCTGCTTGTTATTAATTTCTCCACATTTTCCCTCTTTTTTTGCTCTTCCTTTTCTCCTCAAGCATCTTCTCTTCTTCTACTGCTGCTTCTTCCTCTCTTGTTTCCGTTCTCCTCTTATTATTTTCTATTTCTCTCTCTTTCTCCTGCTTCTCTTACACCCAAACCTACCACTTATACACCTCTCCTCTTCCTTCCTTCATCTACTCCTGATTCTTCTTCACCCTTCTCCAATCGTCTTCATATTCTTTTTCCTCTACCTTCATCAATGCCATTCACTTCTTCTTCGTTTTCTAATCCTTCTTGTCTACTTCTTATCACAATCATCATCAACTTTGATGTGTCTTTCTGTATTTTACCCATTTTATTTATTCATTTTTTCATCACTTTTGTTGTTATTTCTATTTTTATCTTTTCTTCTTCTTCTTCTTCTCTCCTTTTTCATATTCTCCTCGATGAAACTCTTCTGTATCCTTCCGTTCTATTCTTTTCTTCATGCTTATTCTCCTAACTCTATCTTAGATAGAGTTAGTTGAATTTTTCATTCCATTTACTCCTCTTTCTCCCTCATTTTGTCTTCATTTTCATCAGTTGTCTTTCCCGTTCATTCCTACTTCACTCTACTTTCTTCTTCCCTCCTATTTCTCTCTCGTCCTCTTCTCCTTTCCTCATGCTCTTTCATCTCTTTTTCTGCTTGTTATTCATTTCTCCAGATTTTCCCTCTTTTTTTGCTCTTCCTTTTCTCCTCAAGCATCTTCTCTTCTTCTACTGCTGCTTCTTCCTCTCTTGTTTCCCTTTTCCTCTTATTATTTTCTATTTCTCTCTCTTTCTCCTGCTTCTGTTACACCCAAACCTACGACTTATACTCCTCTCCTCTTCCTTCCTTCATCTACTCCTGATTCTTCTTCACCCTTCTCCTATCGTCTTCATATTCTTTTTCCTCTACCTTCATCAATGCCATTCACTTCTTCTTCGTTTTCTTATCCTTCCTGTCTACTTATCACAATCATCATGAGCTTTGATGTGTCTTTCTGTACTTTACCTATTTATTTTTTCATCACTTTTGTTGTTATTTCTATTTCCCCTTTTCTTCTTCTTCTTCTTTTTTAAATCTTCTTCCTCACTTACCCACAGTTCCATCACTTCTCTCAATTTTTCTCCAAGTACTCTTCCTCTCATTGCGCTTCCTATCTTATTTTCCCCCCACGATCAATCCATCCTCTTTTGTCGTATTCTCTCTTCCTACAAGTCCTTATTCGTGTCTCCTTGTCCCTCTCATTTTCTTCCAGTAGCAAGCAACTGTGACTTGACCTCGCCTGGGTGACTGCTGCATCCTCATCCATAAACTATGCATCATTTTCCTATAAACAATAAACGAGTTGGTTCCCATTGGTTGTGTTTCTGTTTCGAAAATGTACGCTTCTGCAATGACTTTGCCAAATTTGAAAAAAAATGTTCATATTGTTTTTTGTTGAATGATAATCTACACATTTTTATGAATCTTCAGCTTATTTATCATCAAGCTTATTTTTATGGGAAATCATCTTCACATTGTTTTTTGTGTAAAATGATCATTCATGAATCTTCGATCAACAGGATTTTTATGATTATGTTGCAACATATAATTTATTTTCAAAAGAAATAATGTTTTCCGGGGTGAACAGTAGGCCCATTATGCTAATACTGTTGTTGATTTTAATACATGAAATCTGCTTTTACATGTCAATCCACTCTCAGTTTATCAGATACAAAATGTAGTGATTGATGCAAATGTTTTAATTACAATGTTGTTTATCCGAGCAACGGATTGTAACATAATTCTTCTAACTGAACTTGCAGCCACGGTCTGCCTGCCATCTTATTAACAATATTTCAATGAGTAATACATGTATCACCCAATATATGTATCATAACTATCTAAACAGGCTTCATTGCAAATGTATTGTTGAATTTGCTCAAACTCAAACTATTACGAACATTCCATCACTTAATAGAATTATTCATTTCATAGTCCTTTATATATTTCAATCACTTTTGAACACTTTAATTAAGACATAGCAATCTGATTTTTATAAATAAAAGCTATCAGCTTCTATACTTATATTTGTGGAGCGCTTTTGGACACTAGGCCCTTCCTCAACACTGGCCGACATTTCCGTTGTGTCAACCTCAACGAACCTCAACGGAAGTGTCAACCAGTGTTGAGGAAGGGCCCAATGTCCGAATACGCTCCAATAAATGTAAGTTGAAGCTAATGCTATTATTTATGAACATCAGACTGCTATGTCGTAATTCAAGTGTTCAAAAGTGATTAACAAGCAGTTCGTAATGGAAAGCAACATTAAAAAATTCATTTCAAATCTAAAGCTGCGTACAGACTTGAGCATTTCACTTCACATCGCCTGATTATATCTGTATTTGTACAGGAACAGTAAGGTATAATAAGCATAGAATCAGCATATGAAAAATGAAATGCATGTGTTCGTGCTCAAGTCTGTACGCAGCTTGAGATGTACAGGTGGCACAAAGTAATAATGTTTTTAATTTTTTTTCAACTGAATACTTTTGACATCAAACAATCATTCGATACAATAGTATTCTTCCCCACATAGTTCATAGCTTCTACAAGAAGTGGGATAAATATGAAGAGCTGTAGATATGGTCACTGATAAGATACTGTCACCTTCTCTACATTCATTCTACAATTTTCACTTTTCATATATGTTGGACATTTTCATCTTCCATTCTCTATTTATCTATTTCTGCCAGATTCTGTCATATCTACATCAACATTTTGAACAGGGATGATGACCAGCAATATTTTGAGACCAAATTGATATTCTTCGATAGAATACTTTTCAGGTCTAATACGATTTGACTGGAAGCTGAGAGAGGTCTGTCAAAACAAGCAAGTCTCTTATCTATCAGTGGGTGGCGATCTCCAACTCTTTCTTTCTTCCTTCCACTTTCTCACTCTCTCTCTCTCTCTTGATTCTTCAATCCCAGGTGACCAAGTGCCACACCCAAAATAAGGAATCACTAGAGACAACATCTGACTACCAGAGACTGCACCTTCACAGACTCCTGTTGTTATTGAAAGAAGAAGAAGAAGAGAAGAAGAAGAAGAAGAAGAAAAGAAGAAGAAGAAGAAGAAGAAGAAGAAGAAGAAAGAAGAAGAAGAAGAAGAAGAAGAAGAAGAAGAAGAAGAAGAAGAAGAAGAAGAAGAAGAAGAAGAAGAAGAAGAAGAAGAAGAGAAATTCACCCTTCCTCACATCACCCAGTCAGAAGAAAGAAAGTAATAATAATCTCATACTTTATCACCCCGATAAAAAAAATCCAAAAAATAAAAGCTCTATGAAACAATGTTTCAAATAATAGGTGAATATTTATATTTCAATTATAAGTGAAGGAATTTCTAATTCATAACTCATTAGCAAACAGCAGTCCAATATAATTTCGATTTGTAAGTATAATATTCGAAACTTTTTACAACGTATACTTTATCACCCCGATAAAAAAAATACAAAAAATAAAAGCTCTATGAAACAATGTTTCAAGTAATAGGTGAATATTTATATTTCAATTATAAGTGAAGGAATTTCTAATTCATAACTCATTAGCAAACAGCAGTACAATATAATTTCGATTTGTAAGTATAATATTCGAAACTTTTTACAACGTATGGTTATGTCAGAAATCGACCACAAACTTTCAACAACATTATAAGGAATATAATATTCATACATCATTTGCAACTTATTATGCATATTTTTGCAAGAGCTATTCAGTTACAAAGTACCAACCATCCCATTCACTTTTTTTAGAAAACTCCATTTCACAAATAAATAACAGATTATGACAACATGTATTTTAATTCTCAACTTTATTCAACTTGAATTTCATTGGAGTAGCCTAATCCACTACCAACCCACTTCTCGTTACAAGACTTCACTTCATCCAGCACCATAAGTCATTGCACGAAATATGAGACCAATGTAATCCGAAACTGTATCCATTGCAACCAATCCCAACCACGAA
Source organism: Nilaparvata lugens (assembly GCF_014356525.2). Taxonomy (NCBI): domain Eukaryota; kingdom Metazoa; phylum Arthropoda; class Insecta; order Hemiptera; family Delphacidae; genus Nilaparvata; species Nilaparvata lugens. Next base: position 43,346,353 of record NC_052510.1, on the reverse strand, counting down.
TACATTTCGACCTGACGTTTTAGTGGGTGCATACTCACTATGAAATACATTGGCACTGACCAACACACTAACCTGTCATAGATAAATATATGTGACCGTTGGGGGGGTGTCCAGAGGGGGTTGATGGAGATAGATAGAGAGAGAAAGACTGATTGAGAAAGAGAGAGAGAGTGTAAGAGAGAGAAAGGCGTTATCGCAGCCAAGATCAGACAGACTCCTGGACTATAGACAACAATGGCTCACTTCACTTGCCTTTCCCTGATGTAAGTTACTACATGAAATATTATGTACACTAACGCCGAACCGAAAATAATGTATTCGGCCGTATTTTACACGTGAAAGAATCGACTCTATTATACTCTGGAACCACCGAAAAGTGGGTGGAGCGGTTATTTATTCGTTTTTAAAAACGAGAAAATATATAAAGGCACGCTTTTATGTCGGTTTTGAGATGGGCGGTACTCTGACAACGCTCTGGCCACTGTACTTTTACAACGTTTTTCTTTTTGTTTAGTTCCTTTCAAAAGAATTTTTTTATTTTATGTGCTTTTTTATGTTAACTTGAGCTTTTTTATACTCTCGCTGCTCCCGAAGTGGAGGCCCGTCTTGTATTTTTATCAGTGAGTATAACAGGTCAAGATTTCATGTATACTGTATACTGTACTACTCACCGGTATTCATTTATGAACCGATTTTTATTTATTTATTCACGATTTCAACCACATACTATTCCATTCTTCACTTTTCTACATCTTCTTCTTTCCATTCTTCTCAATATTCTTCCTCTTCTCCTTCTATTTCTACTTCCTCTTCTTCTTCTACATCTTCTTCTCTTCATTCTTTTTCAAATCAAATCAAATCAAATCCAATCAAATCAAATCAAATCAAATCAAATCAAATCAAATCAAATCATCAAATCAATCAAATCAAATCAATCAAATCCAATCAAATCAAATCAAATCAAATCAAATCAAATCAAATCAAATCAAATCAAATCAAATCAAATCAAATCAAATCAAATCAATCAATCAAATCAAATCAAATCAAATCAAATCAAATCAAATCAAATCAAATCAAATCAAATCAATCAAATCAAATCAAATCAAACAATCAAAATCAAATCAAATCAAATCAAATCAAATCAAATCAATCAAATCAAATCACATCAAATCAAATCAAATCAATCAAATCAATCAAATCAAATCAAATCAATCAATCAAATCAAATCAAATCAAATCAAATCAAATCAAATCAAATCACAATCAAAATCAAATCCAATCAAATCAAATCAAATCAATCAATCAAATCAAATCAAATCAAATCAAATCAATCAAATCAAATCAATCAAATCAAATCAAATCAAATCAAATCAAATCAAATCAATCAAATCAATCAAATCAAAAATCAATCAAATCAAATCAAATCAAATCAAATCAAATCAAATCGAATCAAATCAAATCAAATCAAATCAAATCAAATCAAATCAAATCAAATCAAATCAATTCATTTTCCATTTTTACAATATATACAGAGCATGAAATTACATAGTCACTGAAACAATCACCATAAACTAAAAAATCACAACCATACCCTGAAGAACATTAAAAAAATCAAATATACATGGAAAATAATACCAGAGGTTACAGAAACCTGTTTGGGCAGAAAAAATACTACTTAAAATAAAAAAAGAAGTGTTACAGTTTACAAAGCAAATTGAGAAAGAGTAAAAAAACTAAAAATACAAGAAAAAAGCACTTCAATGAGAGTTTAAAATTATAAAAATACTAACAATACAACACTATGAACATTAACATTACAAACTAAAAAAAAATGTCGCGCTCACCAGTCTTCTCAATCTTCTTCTTCTTCTTCTTCTTCTTCTTTTTATCTTCTTCTTCTTTTTCATCGTTTTTCTTCTTCTCCTTACAACTCGTTCTCTTGTAATATTAAAAACCTCTGTGAAATTACCTGGAGTACGGTATCATGACAACTACTAATGTATGCAATGCAATACGTAAACAAGACACTTAAATTACACTAATTTTCGTAACTGGTTTACGTAAATTGAAATTTCATGAGCTTGTACAACCTGGTTAAAGTGACGGATGGAACTATGATTTGCGGTTGAATTTGAATCAGTGATAGTCACTTGAAATTGTCAGCATACAAAGTGTTATTGCTGTTTCTCTCAAGTGAAGCTTTAAGGATGATCTCTGCTGCATCACAACTCTGTGGTGAGTTTTACTTGAAGCAGTTAGCATTGATGACAGCAATGCTTCCCATTCTGAGAAATCTGACTGATGATGATCATCTCTGTGGTCTCCAGTTGAACATGAAGGAATCCTCAGCAAGGAGGTCAGCTGATGCTTAGTTGACCAAGGCATTCTTGAGGCAGAAAGCGGAAGGCAGAGGACACCCTCCAGGGATGTTGGGCCACTTCGCGGCTCTCTGCGGTCGCACAAAACCAATACAGAATGCAGGCTGCTGTGGCTGGCACACAAATTACCATCACCTCTCTCGCCGATGAATAACTGACTAGTTAACTATAATCTAACTGGGTAGTCAACTGAGTACTAACTGGTGCTGACCTGAGTGCAATGGAAATGATGAAGGAGATGAACATGGAAAGTGAGAGATGACATTACAAGTATATTAAGAAAATCAAGAAGAAGGAGAAGATGATGATGATGATGATGATGATGATGAAGAAGAAGAAGAAGAAGAAGAAGAAGAAGAAGAAGAAGAAGAAGAAGAAGAAGAAGAAGAGAAGAAGAAGAAGAAGAAGAAGAAGAAGAAGAAGAAGAAGAAAGAAGAAGAAGAAGAAGAAGAAGAAGAGAAGAAGAAGAAGAAGAAGGAGAGGAAGAAGTAGAAGGAGAAGAAGAGGAAGAAGAAGACGAATTTGAATTTGAGCCAGAATTGATGATTCTGCAACAGTTATTTTGTGTCATGAATAGAAGAAGGAAGGAATGTTAGAGATGAGTAGAGTACGAAAAAGGAAAGAATGTTAGAGATGAGTAGAGTACGAAAAAGGAAATTATAAAACGAATATTTGTATTGAAATTAAGGTGTAGAAAAAGGAAATACCAAATATGACGAGGAGTAATCAAATGAAGTTGAGATTGAAGATGAGCTAAGATTGAATTTGATGAAGATATCAATTTTCCGACACATGGAGTTCCAAAAGCCCTAAAGAGATCTATTGTTTTACCAATACCACACCGATATCATATGAACTACAGTAACTGTATTACCCAAAGTATGGCCATTGGAATTTTTTTCCCGCCGCCGCCATGAAGATTCCAAATATTTGAATTTCACAATGGAGCTTATAGGCGATTATAAGTAAAATCGCTTGCCTTTACTTATTAAAGCATATTTTTGTGATTATTAACTTCGATATAATTTCTTTAATGTTTTTTCTATATTTCCAATATAGTCTCATCACAATAGATTCCATAGCATTCAAATATCTTGTTTTATTAGTTGACATCCAATAAGTCTGACGAAAATATTGTAAACACATTGAATATAAATATTGGATATTGGATATGAACTGTGAAAAAGCCAATTGTTCTAGCCATAGTTCAACTTAATGATTTAAATAAACATGTAAGCAATTCAAAAAGAAAACACATAACCCATAACCATTATTATTCATATTTAGTGATATTTCAAATCTTATAAGCTCGAGGTAATGCAACTCTGAAACCATATTTTATCAATAACTATTGACCAATTATTGAACATGATATGGACAGGGTACTCAGTACTGAAGAGAATCAATAATAGAAGTCAAGACGTACTAATTAATCAGCACTTAATCACGGTTAAAAATTTCATAAAATGTTATATTTAATTGAGCCGCAATACATATTTTAAATTGGATTATTTGAAGTTCGATCCAATAAATTGGATGAGGAAATACAATAAAATTGAAATTTATCTGTCTGCATATTTATCTAGATCACTGGTTCCCAATAAGTTGTCCGCGAAAGCTCTAGAAGTGGTCTGCGATGAGTCCGAAGGAAGGAAAATTAATGTTTGAAGCTTTATTAGTGTTTTTAAAATTTTCTTTACTGCCTATATTAAAATATAATCAATTTCCCTTCGAAAATGATATATCAAAGAATCAAACTCATCGTGAGTTCAAAATATGTTTACAATCGGTAAAAGAAGTGATAAGTTCCAAATTTCCAATGCTAATTTTCAATTAAGATAGGACTTAAAAGTTTGTTTGGAATCTTAATGGCGCATTTGTACCATTATTGTGACTGAGCTAACCAATCAGAAGCGTGACAGTCAATGGCCATACTGTGGGTAATATAGTTACTATAAAACTATCTATCAGTATAGGTCATTGAATTATTATAGATTAATAATCCATATTATTCACGATGGCCATTGAAATTGAAATATTCATTTCCATATTATTAATAATTTGTTGGTTATCAAGATGATCTAGTGCTCCTAGTGATAACCAACTAGTGCTCCATGGCTAATCAAAGATATTTTTGGTTTGTGAATGTGGGCACTTCTATGAGTTTTTATAGAGAAATATTCTCTCAATTTCACAAACTTCTCATCCTTCCAGAATGTGTCTGTTCTTCTATTCATTATGTGTTTATATTCCATTCATCAATCCACCAATGTAAGCTGATGCCAATCAAAGGCGTACAGATGCCAATCATTGAATGATGAGTGACGTACAATTATTATTGGCTTACAATATTATTGTACTACGAAATAATCATCCTTCAATTGATATTTTTTCATTTCATCCTCACCTTGCATCACTTTTTCTCTTCCTCTTCTTTTATATATTTCTTGTTCCTGTGCTCCATTTTTACGGTTATCCTTCACACTCTACTTCTTATAGTCCTTCATCCTTCTTGATTAATATTCCAATTTTTTGCAAATACAGTAATCATTCATAGTTACACACTTCTTCAATCTAACCAGGCTTATTTCTTTTCCAACTTTCATTACCACCTGTCTCATTTATGGACTCACTCGTTTAACAAGAACTGAGAAACTGTCAAACTGTATTGCATAGAGTAAACAAGGCTTAAGTGAAATTGGAGTAGGTAATACTTGAGTTTATGGAAATGAGTATTGTGGTGTACTGGTCTGGTGAATACAATACATAAATAAGTTCCATTGAATTCTCGTAATAATTCATTTATTCTCCTGACTACATCTTGTAGACACGAACAGAACAGAGTGAATCATTTTAAAGTAGTAAACAGCTGGCTTCAACATTGGTGCTGCAATGCTACCAACTTACTTATACACAATAATATTTTCATAATATAAAATAATAATTCTCTTTATAATATAACATCAATAAATAATAATTCTCAATACATCACAAGTATCCATTCAAGTCCATCAATATTTTGAGTGATTAGTCCTTTTCCAAGTATTCGTATAGTAATTATAATCAACTAGACGATGGATAGAACAATATTGAAATAAAAGAGCCCCAACTATTAATTCTCCAATAATAATTTTGTATAGTTTCCCATGATAATTCGTGATAGTTCATTCGTAGCACATTACAGAAACCCTTTCAATGTTTTGTTAAAAACATAATAGCAGATAAGTATTATCGGTATGAATAACATTACTAGCAATCCAATAGTGAAAAATATTTCCCCAATTTAATAAGCAGTTGTCTTGAACCTACAATTAGGATGTCCTTCTATCAAGAAAACAAACAGTACTTATTCTAATTAGATCCTGAAAACATCCTCACCCTTTTTTCAATATTTCCTCGTCCCTGGAGTTTCTATACTGAAGATAATTCGAAGATACTGAAGATAAACGTCTTATTAGACGTTTCAACAATCAAAAAATTGAATTTTTATCTAAAATCAAACATGAAGTGAATACAAACTAGACAATCAAACTAGAACAATAGTTTGGTTTTAGTTACAACACTCTTCCTATCAACAGTGTGAGTGTGAAATGTCAGTTATTCGAGTACGTTGGATCAAGTGATGGAGTAACAATAGCTTTCCATTCAATTTAAACAGTTTACTGTTGATGGATAGTAATTACTGTCAAAATTGAAGTGTAAAAGGCGGTAATTGAATCCGTATGGAGATACTTAATTCTAGTGTTGCAGACTGCCAGGATACAGTATTAAAAGTTGTCAGAGAAACAGGAGAATTTCAGATCAGTTTAGTGAATTAATTTTTAATCACCGCCAATATATGTGTTTTTAATTATAATTTTCTCAACTGTAGTTCCTAGATCCTAGAGCAGCATTAAACGATTTCCAAGAACTGTGAAACTATTCTTCTCACATCAATCTCCAGTTGAATTTAATGATTTGCATATTTAAAAAAAATATGAATTCCCACTTATCAGTATCAGAATACTACTTGTCAGTTACAGTAAATGTAAATTTATTCTTTTAATGAGTTCTAATGTGAGTATTCCTTTTTAGCCCGGCCGAGTGAGTTTGAACAGTCCCATATTTCAGGGGCAAATATTTGCATCGGACACATGCACTGATTCTGATGTGTACGAGTCCAGCTTCAAGCATTATTTCAGCTACTGTCACACTCTTTCCAAAACGGCTTCATACTATTTAAATCCAGAATGTAAGTGTGGAATTATTATATCAATATTCCTCATTTGTATCCACTTCTATGTGATTGAGCTTTCGATTTGTAGGTTAAAATTGAAAATAACTTCGAGAAATTTGATCAATGACCAACCTTTAAGAACAGATCTATTAAAAAATTTAATTTGAAACAAAAGTATAGTAAGATACGGGTTATAATGTCAGTACCTGACTAACATAAGTTTGCTTTCCTTGACTGTCTTTGTACGAGTACAAAGCGAATAGCTCTTACCTTTTCCAGTTCCACATCGTTGACAAATTGTTTGTGGACTATGTAGAAATGAATGATGAATTACCGAAGTATTTTATCTCAATTATTTAAGTTTTTCATTGAATCATGAAAATGATACATTTATACAAACGAAATATAATATATTTGAGATTATTGAGAATCTCATATATTTGATATATTGAGAATCAATATCATCAATGACATTAATATCAATATCAGATCAGATTTATTGGTATAACTTGAATCACAGCTATATACTGTAAAAGACGGTAGCTACCTTCTAAAGGGAAAAGTCGCATCACTGACCATTTCGGATCATTGAATCTCACTGTAGCTGATTGAATTTAACCGCGGTAGAATGACGTCTCATCAAACCGAGAGTCAATTGACAAATCGGACGAATAGACAATGCTTGCGTTCGCGACATTAATCGACGGTTGATCACGGTTAACTTAAATAGACGTGAAACATTTAACAGCTAAAAATTGTTGTTTGCTACTTCGTGATCAAACTAGGAGACTTAACATTGAGCAATCAACAGGCCGTTATCAATGAATCAATAAACGTTTAGATGGATAATTATCACTGTTGACCGAGAATCAAGAGCCAATAATGACCGGCGATCAACGATCAGACCGATAATTAACCTGTGATCAACGATGATTAACCGGGGATCCGGGGCCGACCGGCTGATGACGAATAGGCCTTCAATTTCATCAACAACGTTGTAAAAAATGAAACGAAATTGACGACAGGTAGATTGAGGAGGGTCCGAATTTCATTTACGATAATTGGGCTGAGCAGAGGGTCTACACTCCACAGCCTACAGGTTGCTCTACACTCTACAATAAGTTATAAATTATCGCAAGCGATCTGCTCGCTGAAAATGAAAACTGACACACAAGATGAGTGGGCCCTAAACGAGCTCATTTTGACCTTTATCGTCTTCTCTTTCTCATCTCCGCTCTATCCTCTCATCTTTTTTGTCTTCCTTCCTATACCTTTCTTCTTCGCAATCTTGTTTTTCCATTTGTCTTGTTCTTCTTGGGTTCTCTCTCTTATTTCTACTTCTCTTTCGTCCTCTTCTACTTATTCCTCTTATTGTTCTCTTTGTTATTTGTCCTTGGTATTGCCTCACCTTCTTCAAGTTTTCTTCCTCATCACTAGTAATCTTCACCAATTAATTTGATATTTTTTTCATATTCTTGTTGTTTTCATTCTTTTGTCGTGCTCTCTTTGTTTCTTACCTTTTCCATTTTCCTTCTGTCTTTCTAATCTTCTTCTCATTTTTTCTAATCCTTCTCTTTCATCATACTTTGAAACTTTCCACTCCTTTATAATTTGTTATATCCTCTCCTTTATAATTTTTTATCCATCCACCACGTTCTGCCTTTTCATTTCTAAGACTTCATTCCACTGCTTTCGTTCTTTTTAGCTGGTTATTTTCCTACAACTCATCTCTCCTTCATTTCCTCATCTCATCTTTTCGTCTACGTCTTCTTCTCTTCACCCCCTTTTTCCGACGTTCTTCAGTTTTCCTTCTTCATCACCTTCTCATCTGTTTCAGTCCGTCCCGTTTCGTCTTCTCTTTGTTTATTTGCTCCTCTTTTCTTGGTGCTTACTCCCCAGCTTTAACCAGATTCTTACTCCCTATTTTTCCTTGTTCCCCATTACATCTTCCTCTTCCTCTCTCACTTTTTCTTAATCTATCCGAAACAATAATTATCTTCCTTTTGATCTTTCCATCCACCCATTTCTTCTTCTCTTTCGAAAACCTCATACTCTCTTCTCTCTGTCTGTTTTTTAGCATTCTTTTCCATGTTCTTTCATTTGCACTACTCTTTCTCATTTTCTTAGTTTTTATTCCCTCATCTACTACCCCTTATTCTTGCTCTATTTTGTTGTCTTCCACCTCCCTCCCTTACTCTTACTTCTCATTTTCTTCCTCCTCATTTTACTTTTTCTCCTTTACCCCCCCCTCTCACAATGTCTCTCTCTCATCAGCTAACAGCCCATTTACTTTGCGAAAGCAGACGTCTCCCATTCTGCTGCACATTATTTATCTACTAAAAGATGCCTTTCAAAGATAATAGAAATAATTATATGTCTTTCAACAAATTCAAATCAAAAGCTTCCGACATCCGCCTAATGGCCTGATGGCCAGCTCCATCAACATTATAACTTACGAGTCAGTTTGCTTCAGCTCTCCACTCAGCTTTTGTAAATTGTGTTCATTTTTTCTCCCAGCTTCTTTCAAAATAAAAAATATTGCTGATAGGCAAAGAATGGCGCTGAATAAGTGGGAGGGTGAGATGGTTGATGTTTTACTACCTGGAGATAGGTTAAGGTTATTCGACTGTTGTATGATATTCTTTATTTATAATTCTGAAATCATAGTGAAACTGTGATTTCTCATTCACTTTCTCTACCTCCTTCTACTGCTCTCTCTTCTACTTCTTCCACTACTAGTTCTTCTTTTTCATCTTTTTACATCTTCCCCATTCTTCAAAATCAAATCAAATCAAATCAAATTTTATTCAAAATTTCAAAAAACAATTTAGGGTCCTGCCAAACCTGTAGGTTTTTCGGCGGGTGCCCAATCACAAAAACAATATAAGAACATAATTAGGTAAGTTTACTAGGAATTTTTATGACATTCGAAGTTCGAAATAAATAAAGAAAAGACAATATGTAATGTAATAAAAACAAGAAAGTATAAACTAAAAAATAACTTTACAAAGTTTGTTGAATAAGAAAAATCAACTGAAAAGTATGAAAAAGAAGAAGAAAAATAGAAAGAAGGATTGTTTCACACTATCTTGATAAAACATTTCATCGCTGAGGCAGGCGGCAGTGTCAACAATGAGAAAAATAGAATTTCAGCCAGCCAGAACTTAGAAATAATATAAAAACTCGCTGGTAATTGTGTAGCCAAATAATAGTAACAATAATAATATATATTATAGATAATCTAAGTATATAATAAATTATAAGTTTAGTGTGTTCGCATTAATATTAAGATACATCATTATGTCCTTTTTAGTGTAGTCTCGAATATTTTGGGGAAGTCTATTGAATAAGTAGGGAGAACATAGTGGAGGGATCTTTTGCTGTATACATTATTGAATCTGGGGACTAGGAATATTAATGGAAATCTCAAGTTGTAAGGTGCGGCAGGAGCAAGAAATCTATACTGAAAATTACATTTAAAAAGTGTTATAAGTTTGTAAAAGTAAAAATTTCTGGGTGATAGGGTATGGTAAAATATATAGATGTTTTGTAGGTTGTTTGGATCAATATTAAAGACAGGGAGGGATTCTGGTTGTTATACAGTTTAATGTTCTCAGTTGGATTCGCTCTATTCTTTTTAAAAGATAATTTGCTGCACATCCCCATGTTTCAATTCCATATCTAACAATAGGTTCCATCAGTGACTTATAAATTAGATACAAGCAGTCGGGAGTGATGTTTCTATGCAGATAATAAATTTTTGCATTTAGCGCTTGAAGTCTTTTTGCAATGTGATCGATATGAGGATTCCATCTCAGGCTACAATCAATTATAATACCAAGATTATCCAATTATAATACCAAGAATCTTCTTCTCCTCTTTCTTTTATTATTTCAACAAGAACTTATCACAGTACTCGCATCTCTAGAAAGCTACCATGCATTTTAGTTTTCGTTTCATTCTAGTTGAAACTTCTACTAAAATTTAGTATCTTCTTCTTCTTCTATATGCTGGCTCCGCGACGGAGATTGGCGATCATCAAAGCAATTTGGATTCTATTGACTGCAGCTCGGAACAGAGATGTTGAGTCAATGTTGAACCACTCTCTCAGGTTCTTTAACCAGGATGTTTTCCTTCTTCCAGGCCGGCGTCTTCCTTCAATCTTGCCCTCCATTATCAACTGCAGGAATCTGTACTTCTCATTGCGCATCACATGTCCAAAATACTGAAGCTTCTAATACAGTAAAGAACCTCCATTGTCATCCCATTTCGTTCTAATACCTCAGAATTCCTCACCCTTCCTATCCATGAAATACGAAGAATGCGCCGATACAACCACAGTTCAAACGCCTGCAGCTTTGCCTTCAATGCCTTCGTTAATGTCCATCCCTCATGCCCATACAACAACTAAAATTCAGTATAATATCACATAAATATGGTAATCTATTCCATTGGAATGTGAATTTCCCCTCAAACTTGCCACGTCGATCATCTAATTGCTGCCAAGCTATTTGAAAACTACTTCATTATATGATATTACACACAGTGAGTTCCCACCTAAAGCCAGTTAAACACACATTCATTTTTGGGCGTTCGATTTTGAAATGACACTTTGATGAAATCAAAGTCTACCAAATTAAACAGAACTCGACACACATCATCTGTTTGGCATAATCTGCTCAATCTAATCTACTGGCTTAACACTTTCAGGTTAAAAATTACCACTTCCAACTAGATAACACTATCGGCACTTTTAGATGAATCACAACAAATTAGCTAAAAGAGAAGCAATCAAATGAACTGAGAAATAACATTAGCCGACCGGCTAACAAAAGAGTACGGGTTAGATACAATGGGGACTATACCAGATAAATGGGCACAATAGTTCAAACTTGGAGAATGGGAAAATAGAAGTTAAAATAATTAAAATGACCGCCAAGTTGTGTTGTTAATGCCTGAAGATGAATTGTCTTAAAAAAACTATAGAAACAATACTCATGCACTTCAAACAAGAGTTTATTGATGTATTCATAGTCAGAGAGTATTGAATAGGAATATTTATATTTTATATTGAATATATTCAATTCTCAAACTCTACAGGTTGAATATGAAAGAATATGATTTTTCAGTTTTAGTGTACAGATATTTATATTCACTTAAATGGTTGAAAAATCAATTCTATATAGTGCTTAAGCCGAAATTTTGGGGGGGGAAATTTCCCCTTTTTCCCCCCCCGTGGATCCGCGCCTGGGTTGTGTGGCAGAGAGGACTTAGAGTCCTAACTCCGCCCTTGATGAAGGCAATCCAATTCAATTCTCTCTCTATATATCTCATTATCTGGTCTTTCTCTCCCAAATTTGCAACCATTCTCTTTATTTGGTTCCTCAATTTGTTGGAAGAATAGCCTAATTGGATTACTTATTGTTCACTCCATTTAAACCTTCTTTCCAAGATTCATAATCTGCTTCTTCCTGCTTGAATTTTGAATTTTATAGAGATTATCATTGAATTTACAATAATTCCCATTTCAATTTGAAAATCAAGAACATTTGATTCTAAAGCTTCCTACTTTTCTGGATTGTTTCTATTTGTAGCACACTCAACCCCAATTGCAAATTTGAACTTTACATGGGTTCCACATGTAGATAAATTTGAACAGCTTTTACGTTCAATAACTCAATTTCGAAATCTCTCCTTCCTCCATTTACAATAATTTATTTATTCTCCTTCTGAATCTTTGAAAACGTTTTCCTCTCCTTTCCACTAACACTCTTCTGTGTCTTCTTTCTGTTACTTCATAGTTGACATCGTTTCTTCATAGTTTATCATCTCTATTCAGTTTTTGAGATTTTTTATTCTATGAAATTCATATTTATTATTGCCATTCCCAGAGAACTTGATGTGAATCATTTACAAGCTTTGTTTGTGGCCAAGTGTGTTTTATCTGTAATGTTATAATAAAGTAACGCTCAAGACATAGCTTACCAATCAAATCAATTTCTCCTCCTCTTTTCTCTTCTCATTCTCTTCTTCCCAATCCTATTACTCCCAATCCTATTTCGTTCCCTCATCGCGAACCCGTTCTTCCCATCTTCTTCTTAATTTTTATTTTTTCTCCAAGTTTTGATAATTTCCCTTCTCATCATATTGTCTTCTTCTTTTTCATCTTTTTTTTGTTCATTAACTTCTTCTTCTCCTCATCCTCTTCCTCTTCCTCCTTCTCCTCCTCCTACTTCTTCTCCTCCTCCTCCTACTTCTCCTCCTCCTCCTCCTCCTCCTCATCCTCCTTATCCTCCCAATCCCTTGTCTACATAATCTATCGTTTCCCTACTCCCTGTTCTCATGACGACACAACAAAAGACCCGCATAACATAGACCTATTATAACACAGAACACCACCACACACCTAGACGCACGTTATCGGCTTATTCCTGTTTTACCGAGAACTGAAAGGCTGTTTCTACCTAATTAGTCGCATTTCTGTCGGACACCTTTCCAGTGTCATCTTCTCATCTTTGTCTAATATGGTGTTCTTGCTATCCTGCGCACAATTGGTGGATTAGCCATGCTCGCCAAACAACAGGCAAATCCCCTTCTTTTCACAACTTCTTGGAAAATTGTTCAGAAACGGAGATTAGGTTATTAGCTACACCCTACTTGGAGAAACATACTGCTTCAGTTTAGTTTTGGTGATTTGCCGTCACTGAGCTGAATATATAACAACTGGAAGTAGGTGGGCTGCTATTATTATCTACAATACTATGAGAGTAGTATAATAGGATAGTAATGCGACTACATAATTTTGAAAATTTATTCATTCATTTCATTGAAATTACAAATCATGATTATAATATATATAATATGATTGGGAGAAGACAACAGGCATAGCCCAGAACTGTCTTTTCCCAAATTTTTACAAATAAAAGTTTCAAAAAAAATAAGGTCAAGATTTCACTTTCACTTCAAAAAGTCCAATTTCCACTTCAAAGCTAATGACTAAACTAAAAATTTTGAATTCTGATTTCTAAAAACTGATTAAAAACAAAAATATTTTGCTCAAATCTCTACAAATTGGAAATTTTTGAGTAATTTTACAAAATTTTGAGCCAGAAAAGAAACACAACTTCACTAATAGCTGAAAATGGTTGAATCTATGCATGTACGTCTATTAAAACCATGAATTAATTACGTCAATGCAGTTCCATTCATTGGCTTCGTTAGATGACATTACTTAACCGTGGTTAAATTCAATGAACGTGCGTGCAACCGGCAATTTGTCAATTGCAACCTGTGTCTTATTTTAAAAGTGGTGCAGTTCCAATTCATTCTTCATTAATTACCTTCAATAAAATCGTCAATATAATGTTTCCCTGGAGGTCCAATGAGATAAACATTCAATAATCATCCGATAAAATCTCTCATTTCTATAAAGAAGCTGTGAAGAACTTCGAATCCTTAGCGTTGAGTAAGTTTTTTAGTGGGCTTAGAGCTCGATTTGATGTATCTGCAGATAAGTGGAGGAGAAATTATAGAGTCTATTCTTCTTCCTCGATCAACTTGTATAATTTCAAGAAACGAGCTCGAAATATGATAGAAAATGGAAATTTCTCAACTTCAAAAATCTCTACCTCTTGAGTTGTTCTATCTAAACATTTTCCTGGTGTTTATCTCCATTCATTTACGAGCTATAACGTTTTATTTCAATTTGTTTCCATATTTTCCAGATCCTCAATTTGGTAACCGTATTGAACATCATAAATACCATCACAAACAGAATATCGTTTCCAATAAAAGTCAAAACTCATGGACAACCTTGAATGGTCGTATTCTTCGTTTGAATAGATAAAAACATTTATTTATTCTCCAGTTAATACGATACTAGTTATAAGGGCGCTCAATTTCCAAGCGGTTTTACTAATAACATTAGATGGTTTACAAGAGTTTACACACGCTCTCGCTTACAGCAGTTTATTACACACTCACACACGAGGGTTCAAAAATTGAATGACTACAAAATATTCACAGCGGGGTTCTTTGCTGTTCACATGACAGACATAAATTGGCCGGGCCGAGAAAATACCTGTAGATTCACTTGAGACTGGCAGCATTTCTTATAGCTAGCTTCCCATCTAACCAATGCTGACAGTATGAAATAAATCTCACCTTACCTGGAAGTGTTTCTACATGCTCACAGACACGGTAGCCGTAGCCGTATGCATACAGTACTTCCCCACCTTCAAGTGTGTTAGGCAGGTAGTGTGAAATACAGTCATAGGGTGCATTAATATCATGTAAAACGGTGTGATATATGTATGAAATAAATTACACCATAGTCTCAATTATTAGTCGATTTATACAGGTTCAAACAACCCTCTCTAGAGTTATAACAGTCGAATTTGTAACAGAGATTGGTTGATTTTAGAGGCACAGAGGTTTGGAATATACCCGTAAATGGAAGAATCAGAGGAGATTAGTTTCAATAATCAGCTGTTCTGAATAGTGAGTTGTGTTTTAATTGACTCTAAATTTTGTCAAATCACGAAAAATGTTCCAATTAATGGTGATTTTTCAATTCAATTCAATTCAATTCAATTTATTAATGTCAACAAAAAATTAATATACAATTCATACTTACAAACATAAAATACAAATTCTTTATAAAATAATGAATATAAAATATCATATTCTAAATAATATTGTTGCATCCCTCTTTAAGCAAAGCTTGTGATGAGGGATGGTGTATCTCTAGAATGTTGGATAGCATAAGATACTAATATACATCGTAATATTAATAACATAATACGAGTTTATAATTTTACATTACAATATCAAGAAAAAAGAAAAAAGAAAATTCCAATCTCTTATGCTATTTTCATACAAATGTTGCTCTTGTAATCAGTATAGGCCCAATTGAGATTCAACTATATGTTCTACATCAAAGATAAAGATCACCAATATTTAAAAATAAAACAACAAATTCTCTTCTGCTCTGTTATACTAAGTAAGATATGTATTTTAAGAATAGAATTGAGATTTACAAACAGATTTGAGAAATAAATCAAAATTAGTCTTCATTTAGTCTCCCTAATAAGTAGTGTCGAAGATACTGCCTAAAAGTTTTGAAAGTGAAAGAATAATAACAAATTGGTATACATTGGGATGCTCCAGGAACTTCAAGCAACAGACGGTTTAAAAGTCTAGGACCATGCTGCATGAGCACTGGCAGCCGCTGTTCTACAAGGTGGTTCTAGCAAAAATCTCTCAGATTGTCTACGAGTAACATAGCCGCCATGAGGGGCTATAGGGAATCTATTGGGCCACGAATAGACAAAACTAGCTAGGTCAAGATCATACAAGTGCTCAATACTGAGAACATTAAATTCTTTATAGAGCAAATTTGTCGGATATCTAACCGGTTTTTTCAAGCATATTTTAATAATTTTCTTATACAATACTATGAGAGGCTTAAGAACGGTAACACCACAACCACCCCAGCCAATTATACCATATCGCACAACTGACTGCACAAGCGCAAAGAAAACCATTTTAATTTGCTCAACTGTAAAAATATTTCTCAGTTGAACAAACTTATACAGCGTCTTCCTCAACCTAGAACATAAATATGAAATATGGTCTCTCCATTTCAAATGCTTATCAATGATTATTCCCAAGTATTTGGTGCTGTTCTTAAATATTATTATAGGACATGGACAACTATTATCATCGCATCCAGTTTCATGAAAAGCCAAACTCCCCTGGTTATCTGGCTGACCTGCTGAGGTCAAAGAAAATGACACTGCAGTAGTTTTTGATATATTCAAACTAACTAAGTTGAAATCTAACCAGTTTTTTATAACTTTCAAACCCTCATTAGCTCTACAAAAAACATCTTCCCATTTTGATGCACAGAAAATAGCAACAGTGTCGTCAGCAAAAGAAAACAAAGAACAGCTCTCAAGCTCTATCTTGAGTAAGTCATTAATGTAAATCAAAAATAATATTGGACCCAGAACTGTTCCCTGTGGCACACTCATCGTAATTTCTAATTCTGAGCTCATTATACCATCAACACTAACCACCTGTGATCTACAACTGAGATAGCTTTTGAAGAAACCCAATGCAACACCTCTAATTCCAATACCTTCTAACTTTCTAAATAAAATATTGTGGTCCACTGTATCAAAAGCCTTCTGGAGATCTAAAAACACAGCTATACATTTTTATTCCCTGTCCAGTGTTTCAATAATTCTCTTAGTAACATTATATACAGCATCAGAAGTACTTACACCCTTACGAAAACCAAATTGGCAATTAGATAAAATTTCATATTTTTCCAAGAATTCGACCAAACGAGTCTTAACACATTTCTCAATCACCTTTGACAAACATGAAAGCAGAGAAATTGGGCAATAGTTCCCTGGATCACTTTTGTTACCATTCTTATGCAAAGGAATGAGTGGATAAAAAGGAATTTGAGTGTGATATTTTTGTTTTTTATTCTGTTTTTAACCATCAAAATTTAAAATTCTTAGTTTTAGTTATTTTTAGTGAAAATGGACTAAATTTTAGAAAAGTGAAACCATATAACCCTATTTCGGACTTTCAAAATGTTATCTAAATTTGGGAGAGAATTAGTACAAAAAGTATCCTTAGTTTTTCTCTCCCAATCAGTGCTACTTTTGTAAAAATAATAAATAAATGAAATAGAATAAAAAAAATTTGTAACATAGTTTTTTACTTTTTTCTGCCAAACATCTGCCTATTTCTTGAAGATTCATAGTTGGCAAGGTATTCTTGCACCTTCTTTTTCTCCAGCACCAGGTAGCCAATCTTTTTCTTGGGATGATGAATTTTGTATTGTTTTTAATATGTTGCGGTTTCGTGCTTTCAAATAAATTGAAGATTGAATACAATCCGATTCTCCCATAAATATGCAATATACAGTAAGTTCTCGAATGATTATAATTTCCTCCTTTTTGTCAATGCCTTCTATAGACGGTAGCTGATACAGGTTTATTGATGTAATATGTAATATAACTGTTCATTCTCGTTTAAAATAATGAATTGTATTTGATTAAGCAATAAATTATATTTTTCAATAATTTCATAATAAATTTTCATGCTTAAGATGAAATATTTTGTTAATTCTACATTGTTAAAAGACAATCTGGCAACAGAGCATAACTAGAAAGAGATAGCGCTATCCGCTTTTTTTTAATGATAGACAAGGATAGCAATACCATTGCTAATCAAACACTGCCATTATAACACTGCCATCATTGTGAAGTTGAATAACATTTTATAAAGATGGATCAACATGTATTATCACAGACAATAACCGAAGCAGAAAATCAAAAATCTTCATACGAGTATGTGTGTGTATCCATTACAATAACCAACCTATCAAATCAAAAATCTCGCAACATGCTTCAACCCATTATCGGATAATATGCATGCAATCGACTAATAACCGTTATTAGTCCGATCTCCAGTAATGTAATAATTTTCACAGAGAATGAAAACCAGACAATTGGCGAATAAATACGTTTAAACTGTTCCAAAATATGCATATACTTGGACGAGATTCAATTCAAGCTGTTAGCATTTCTCATAGATCCCCCATTCAATAAGTACTGACAGTATGAAGTGATTTCACTTCATAGGAGATGGCGCCTGATTAACATTTATATCGCCGGTTGTGACCATAACATTTTTGGAATATAATGGAAGGATAGGTCGCGGTTCTTGTTGAGAATTGAGAATAGGCTGACATTAGCTGCCATTAGCGTCCGTATGCGAGAAGGTATCTGATAAGTGATGGCTGGTTGACTAGGTATCAGCCTACACTAGAACGTGAGTCATGCTACGAGGTGAATATGGTATTTCATGATATGTAGCATAAGATGCATAAAAGGAGAAGGTAATACATGAGATGCGTATATGACAAGAATTTTTATTAAATACGGTGCTACTTCATCTATTCATAAAATGTTAATTGGCAATAATGGAGTATTCATAGGTAGGATATTCTTCATATTCTTTGATATCCTTTTCGAAGAATGAGAGCATATCAATCTGCTCTTACTATGCTCATTTAGTTATAGGCACAGAGTAGAAAACTATATTAATTTATTTGATTATTTATTTATTTAATCATTCAGAATTACACAACTTACAGAAAAGTACCACAGGCTTATAAGCCCAAAACGGTTCCAATATAATATCATTCCCTTTTCTGTGTTACAGGATACGGCAAGGCAATCGTATATTGCCGTAATTGGAATTGCATTTCACCTTCATATCATTCAATTCTATAGTTTATAGCTTTTGAAATTATTTGTTTTAAATAATTAATATACACGACAGCATCATTTAATATCCATGTTCCAACACTGAATTCTAAAGTTCATAGTCTGTAAAATTATTTTCTTTTCTTAGCGTATAGGACAGTAATATTAAATCTCCGAAGCTCCTAATTCTTAAAGTTTGTATTCGTGGAAACATTACTCTCATTCACTCATTCATTCATTCATTCATACATTGATAGATACAATATCATTCTCAACTATGAATGATTGGGAAAGGAACAAAAGGCTTACAGCCCAAAACTGTCCCTTTTCCAAATTGGGATAGAAATCGTCCAAAAATAGGCTAATATTATTACTTCATAAGTTTTGTCCAATTTTGAGTCCAAAATATATATGAACTAGGAATTTATAATTTAGACAAGTTGAAACCCAAATAAAATAAAAACATTTCACCAAACCATCACTGATAACTGGAAAATACTGTTTTACTACTTTTTGAAAATTTTAAAACTTGGAAAGAAACCCAGACTTACTCTAAAATCAGAGATGTCTACTCAACAAGAATTATCTGAAAAACAGTAAAATTGTTATCCACAACGATAGATCCAATCCTTATTTCTCAGTAGTTGAGTAAGCTGCCAGTGAGATATCAGGAACTTTCTATTGACTTGACTTGACCTGACTTCATTTGATCTGGAGATCATTGATTCAAGTCACGTTCGGTTGGCAGTATGATAACGTTAGTAATCCGTTCGATAGTTACATACTTTCAGCTGGCAAACCAAACAAACTTTAACAAGCTTAATACGCGCGACTAGCCTCACAAAAGTTGAGAATTGCCGGAAGGCTTTGGGCTCCAAATCCATACCAATATATAGAGATTCATATACTTTTAGAAATGTTTACCAACATTCATGTGCTTTTATGAGTGTACATATTTCTTCACTCTAGTCACGTTGTAAACCATTTCATCGTTCATGTTTCGATTCATTTCACTCGAGAGGAAGGAAATATACCAGTCAGATAAATATGGATTGTTATATTGGAATTAATTGAATCGTTATTATTGTGAAGTGGATGTCTTATACAATACAGTTGAGAATGTTCAATTACACATAAAAAATGACAAGCTTGAAAAACTTGAATGATACAAAATCGAAGAATAGTGCAATAATTTGGTAGTTCAAAATTCAGCCAATGCTGTAGGTCCACTTATTTCAAGATCAATAGAGAACAATAAAAAAAATGTATTGATATCAATAGGTATTTGGGCCAATACACATCAATAGGTATCCATGGATATGTATTGATGTGTATTGGCCCATATTGATATCAATACACATCGATACATATCCATGGATATCAATATATAACCAGCTGTATTGGCCCAAATACCTATTGATATCAATACACATCAATACATATCCATGGATATCAATACATAACCAGATGTATTGATATCAATACACATCAATACATTTCCATGGATATGTATTGGCTCAAATACCTAATGATATCAATACACATCAATAGGAAGCCATGGGTATCAATACATAACCAGCTGTATTGATATCAATACATCTATAAGCAGCCTGTCTCCTTTATAGAAAAAATCCTCTTTTAAATCTAGGAGAGCAGATTAGGATGAAGATAACATTTGCAAGGATTATAATATTTTAACCCAGCTGCAACTGGCATCAGACAAGAGAGTATACCTGTTTAATTATCTATAATTAATATAAGTGAATTGGATTCAGTGAATAGATGTCTATTGATATATTGATGAAAAATTAAGGGATGTAAATAGTTAAGACATAAATAATGTGAGAAGTTTGTTTATTAAAATAACTCATATGCATGTCATTTATCTATTAATAAAGGTCCTTATTGTGGTGCTCCAGAATACTTTAATCTCTTCCTGTTTAAAGTAGCAATTTTTTGAGCTACATACTGGTTTATGTTACTGCACCTCAATTCAATCTCAATTTTTGTAGCATTCAGATTCTCCTCCAGGATCCGGTGTTTGAACATTTCTAGAACAAATAACAGTTCTAAGTATACAATCTTTACAAATTAGAAAAAAAAGATTTTATTTCCTGAATTAATCTGCTAGCAAATTTATTTAATAACCTAAAAATGTATTTAAATATGCATGACTCTCCCTCTCCTGAAAGGAAAGTCCAAGATAACACAAGAGCGTTTTTGTCACGTGAAAATTATGTTCTCACAGTTTTACATTATAACGTCATATTCTGGTGGAAAAGTCGAAAAAATCACATTTTTTCACGTGAAAAAAAGTGTAAATGTTCCAACTTTTCACGTGAAAAGTACGTGAAACTGAAACTTGAAAATAACGTTTTTTTTTGTTTCTACATTTTCACGTTATACTGAACTCTCAGAAAAGAACATGAATAAAACGGATTTTTCTACATTTCTTGTCCCACATTTGGTCATTTCTTTCGCATGAAAATTTCCGAAAATTCACATGAAAATAACGTTTTTAAAATACATTTTTAAATATTTTATTGTGAAAAGATGGAGAAGGATTACTTCAATTATTCTGAATAAATAACCTTTTCAATTCTTTATTTTTACATTAAAAAACTATAAATTTTATAAAACTTTTGAATTACCACAATATAATGTGAAGTAAATTCTCTACCCTAACTTTACAATAATATTACACAAAACTGAATAAAAATTAAATTCAACTATAAAGTCCTATTCAGACAAATGGATTTTTCCTAGTAAGTAGTCAACGTTAGTAGACAGACTAATTCTGTCTACTAACTTTGGTAAGTAGTGATATATGCAATCTAACAGCTGGACACTATAATTTATTACAAAAAGAAAGCTAATTTTCATTTGTAATCATTCAACAGCTGACAAATTTCAAAAATGTTTCATGTAAGCTTCTTTTTTCAGCTGTTGGACTTTGTATCAGCCATTTGCTTGTATTAGCTTTCCATCACCAAACTGTAACTTCAATCAGCCACCGTTTTGGATTCAAGTTTCATAGTACATTTTAATTGATGTTATGTTTCTTGTTCTAAAAAGCCCTTTAAAATAATGTACCACACAATAGGCGTTTACATTAAAATTTTCCAGTTAAAACTATTGAGTCACCATATTATACATTCTGAACCTAGTCAACCCATTATGAAGGGGTTGAAATTCAGTTTTACCGTACATCAAGAGTTAGAGTATTTGACCAGTAACATATCCTGAAAGCTAGAGTATTAAATCAACAACAGTCTCTAATTTATTGAAAGGTTCCCTTACATATGACTCACCTGGTATGATTACTAACTTATAATGATTAGCACAAGCCTAGAGCTCATGTGGACATCACCCATAGAAAAAAATTGTTTGACTTTATATTCTGTTTTAAATTAATAAAAATTGAGACTTACTTAGATTTCTCTTTGCTGGTAAACCGAGTTTTTGGAGACTTCAGCCAGTATTTGATTACCGTACTGCTTCTATGTCTTTTTCTTTTGTGTTGATGTTATGGTTATGTTGTGTTATAATTATAAGGTTATGTTATGCGTGGCCTATAATAGTCTTTCGAAAAGATTTTCATTTAATATATGAGTATTTAGACCTATAATAAATTTATTCTTTCATTTTACGGTACATCAATAAAAACAAAATCACTCGACTTACCTATTATTTCCTGGATAAAATCACAAAAATTACAGACTATGAAACTCATTCGAAAAACCGTTGGTGCTTTGCAAAATTTATTGTGCTTGTGCTTGTGCATTGTGTCATCATGATCTGCATTCTATCGATAGACCCAAAATGTCGATATAATATTATCAATACATCAATAAATAATAATTATCAACTATTAATAATTACATATTCTCAAATATGTAATCTACATCTTTGTTTGGAAATGTTTTATTCAAATTACATAGTTTAAATAAGTAAAAGTAGAATACAATCCTGATTTCTACATTTTTGAATGCAATAAAATCAGTTTTCCCCGGGAAAAAAGTTAGAATTAGTTTGATATATCGATTGTTAAGACTTTGATATTTCCATTTCACAGTATCAATATTATTGATAATATATCGATATTTTCATTTGATACCATAGTAATGGTGGCAATTTCAAAATTATTGACAATGTTACTGTTATTAAAATATTTTATATTAATTTCAGGTGGAGATTATTGATTTTTTATGGGGGGACATTTGTGCTTGACACTGAAATAATGTTGGAAACGATAAAATAGTAGGTTGTTATTATTTGAATTGAAACCCCAAAAATCATTTCAAAGTCTGTGTGAGTAATTCCGGATACTGCAT
This sequence comes from Nilaparvata lugens, assembly GCF_014356525.2. Lineage (NCBI taxonomy): Eukaryota > Metazoa > Arthropoda > Insecta > Hemiptera > Delphacidae > Nilaparvata > Nilaparvata lugens. The sequence continues at coordinate 43,323,136 of NC_052510.1, read as the reverse complement.
GATTTTCCTCATAAACTGTGATCTAATTTGAAAAAGTGTTATAACTCTTCCAATTTTAAATGGGATCATTTTAAATTCTAGGACAAGGTTGATAATATGAACAGAAACATCCATGAATTTTTTCAGAATTTTTCATGAAGAACCAAAAATTTTTTTTAATTTTAAAATCAGTAGCACGTTAACGGCACGTCTGACAGGATTTTCACATAGGACAAAAAGTGCTGGAAATTAACTTCTACACCCGAATCAGTCATCAAAAATACATTGTTCCGGGAAAATTGAAAATTTGCCAAAAATATTCAGTTTTAAACTGCATTTAAAATTACCGCAATCCATGGACTCCTATTGATATCACTAAACTTGTAGTGATATCAATATAAGTTCATTGACTGTATTTACCGTGATTTCTATTGGTATCCATGGATTTCTATTGATATCCATGAACTTCTATTGATATCACTAAACTTGTAGTGATATTAATATAAGTTCATTGACTGTATTTACCGTGATTTCTATTGGTATCCATGGATTTCTATTGATATCCATGAGCACGTATTGATATCCATGAGCATATATTGATATCAATAGAGTTTTTCTATCGATTTCTATGGATCTCTTCCACTAGGGTTATTTTTACAAATAGAAATAATCATTAAAATTCAAAAGTTTTTGGCTTGACTGGAAAAAGAAGCCTTGAGCTCCAGTCGCGAGTTCTAAAAATAAGAAATACATTTTACTTCAACCATTTTATGATAGAGCATTTCAAACCATTTTGTGTAACCAGTCTAAACGCCAATCTTCTTTGCTATTGGCTGATACTGATAAGCCGTAGAGAAGCTATTTTGTGAGAAGTACCTATTTCAGCCAATGGCGAGCCAATAACATTGGTATTGTCGTTTGTAGACTGAATTACACTGTACAATGATCAATATTTAGAGAGAAGTATCCAATTAGAGAGATATTACCTTGTTGAAGTAAAATAGGTGAAATACAATTGCATTGGTCTAAATATATTTTTCGAAGTTAAAAGGCATCAACTTCATTTGTAACAATTATCTTTATTTCTTGCTCTTTTTTGTTCATCTGCTTCCTCCTTCTCTCGCTCTCTCCCTCTCCCTCCCTCTCCATAACTCACACTCTATCTCTTTCTCTCTTTCTCCTCTGCTTCTTCTTCTCCTTTTCCAACTCCTTCTCCATCACAATCCTCCCATACTGTTTTTCACTCTTTCTCTATCTCTCCTCTTCCTGCTATTACTCTTTGCATTTCCATCAAACTATCTCCCCTCATTCAACTTCTTTAATTATATGGATATCAAATATCTGATAATTATCTAGATTACTAATCAATCTTGAATTTGTCACTAGGAAACGACAAAAATATCCATTTATTATAGTGACAATCGACCAATATCACTATCTTTACCATCACAACAAAAAATCTTTATTTTTTCACTCATTCATCTAATCATAACAACAATTAATCACGTCTATCTCCAGGATATTTAAAATAACATTATGATAAGACACCTTCATCTTAAACTAATATCTGTATCCCAGTCAACATAGAATCCTATTTGATAAATTAATAGTTCTGTCTCTGAAAAGTTTCGTTTTTCATCCTCAACGTATTGAATGATTAATTAGTAGTTCTGCTGAGTCATCATATCGATAGATGCAAGACCCTCCGTGACCTAAGTACCTTGTCAAAGTCAATTAATTGATGTAGGCACATGCATTACATTAAAAGTATGTACATGTTATCCATGTGAGAAACATGTTGACAAGAGGTGAAACTATTTTTCATATTATTTGAGGGCTGTGTAAATAGTTAAGGCTTAATATGATGTGAAGTTTAGTACTATTTTCATACAATATACACATGATATAGTGTCGCATAACATGATTTATGTGTAGAATATATTCTATCTTTTTCAAGTAGAATAGTTTATCGTTTTCTAATCCTGTGCTTGGAATAATATGAGGTTTAATGAAACTCTGCACCTATTTGTATGCCATATTAGGTAGAATCTCCACTCAACAGGAAATAGTATATTTTAATTGCTCAATATGAAACATTCAATCCTACTGGTTAATTTTGTTAATCAATGTTTCAGTTGAGCCTAAGAAAGAATCAACTTTGAAATTATTCATTCTTATTGAAAAACGTTGATAAGTATTTATCTCAACTACAGGAAATGTCAACCAAAATTGTGGGTCTTCCGTTCTTTTTGGTGAGAACTATCATTATCATACTCCCCTAATAATTATAAGTTAGTCAAAACAATATGTTAAAAATTGAAAATAGCTGCGATAATATTGTAGATAACTTCACCACTTCCTTTGTTAGGTTAGAGAACTATTCAATTTTCCCAAAAATGTAAGTTGAGCTAATGATTTGTGGGTTAGAGCAATAGTTTATTCCACCATAACGTTCAATTTGGGGCAGCTGAGATAGTATTTGTTGAGTTTTTTCATTTTCAAATTTGTGAAAATTTCCAGAAATGACTGGAAATGAACAGAAATAGTTTCTCATCAGAGCAACTGGGTGATTGATAGTTTTCGTTTGACTTTCGCATCTTCTGTACATAATTTTTAATAGTAAATAATGATTACATTAAAATTATAATAGAGTATGAATGATGGAATTGCATGGTAAATAATCACAACAATAGTCCTATCTTTGCGATTTAAGTCATGTCACAAAAACAAAATGTTCAATTTATCGAATAGAATATAATTCTTCACTTTATTTTATAGTGTGGAATATTGTCTTAGAACACTCTTAAACAATAACACCATAGAAAACCTAAATGATTGTTTTATTCTATGATAATAATCTATTTGAAACATAGTACTTTATCAGAAATTTCAGTGACATTCCTTTTTTGCGTTTTTTTCGGTGTAAAAGCTCTCCAATTCGTAACCAATCTCTGGTAATACTGATAACTGTATTGATAAGTATAACAAGAACTTCGGGCCTTACGCGCTGGGGGGCTCAGGCTATAAAAAAATTCAAATTACACAGCCTATGCATGACAAACGAATTTATAATTTATTATCTGAGACACTAGAGAGCACTAAAACAGGATGCTCAGAATTTATTATTTTTCATAGTTGATCATAATATTACATCAAGCTATTTTTTATTGTTCCCCAAACAATTTCCTGATTGTAGTTTTCTGATGTTTGGAATATGATTCAATTTTATTGATTTGGATGTGGATTTTCTATAGTTTATCGTTCATCTAGATAATATTTCAAGAAATGCTCAGATTTGTAGTTGTCTTATATTGGAGATTGGGATTCTAGTTAGCTTTGTTTAGAATGATTCTTCTTTCACAATCGGTCATGTAATAAACCTCATTTCCATTGTATCTTTACCTATTTTTTATTGTCTTGGATATTTATAATCTCATATCTTTTTGTATAATTGGATATTCTCCTCGGTCCACTGCCATGCTTCGTCGATCCCGGCTGCCTAAATACAGTTGGGTCACTTCAGAATCCCTGACAGCTGCAACCAGAAAACTCTTGACACCAGACCTGAGCCAGCCAGGTTACACGATATACCACCGATTTTGTACTCATCTAATGTTCAAATTACAATTTGATTGTGTAGTTTGGTATGAAAATTTCCTGTGATTGATTATAAAAAGCCAATTTTCATCGCGAATATACCAATAAATTATTCTCTGGATTTTTGCTTTATTTCAATCTTGTTCAAGGTTTTCATATGAATTTTGAAATTAAGTGAAAACATGAGTCGAAAACATATAAATTCCTTGAATGAGTTTCATTCCCCAACATTCTTTTTCATTTGATTCCAGTCAAGATTTGAATTTATTCATTTCACAAGATCTGAATGAAGTAACAAAGAATAGTAAGATATAACATTGTTCCTGATAAAAAACAATGTTCGTTGAAAAATGACCTAGGAGGAAACTCTGGGAGTGAATTCATTGATTTAATGACTCACATCTCTGGTATTCAAAAGCTTCAAATAATCGATTTGATTCCTATTATTTAGAAGGAGGTTCATTCCACAGCCTAGTAACGAAATGCCCACAAATTTAAAAAATCTACATCCACGTTTTGTCTATTAATATCCTTGATTAGTCTAGAGTTGAAAAACTTTTCGAAATTTGGAACGGCGTCAAAGCAGAACCGAAGAAATTATTTTATCCTTCTCCTCTTTTCCTTCTTCTCTTCTCCCTCATTCTCCTACTCCTCCATTCTCACCTCTTCCTCTTCCTTATTCAACTTCTTCTCTTCTTCATTCAACCTGAAAATAAATTAGCATGCTGCTACGCCCAATAAATATAGTTTTATTGAGTTGGCAGCAGTACATAGAACAGTGCGAGGACAGACTGGCTTTCCATTCAGAATGACACATGTGAGGGCCTCACCAGTAATGCTCACTTTGAACTGTCAGCAATGTTCAAATGGGACCATTGATCTTATTCACGAAAAATACTGACAGTGTGAAGTGAATCTAACTAGATCACCCTGGCGGCAAGTTGGGCAACTAAATAATGTTTAAGCGGATGTGTGAAGTAGCAATTTGAAGAATGGAGTGTCTCTACTAATAGACCACAGTACTCGCTGACTTGTTAGAAGTTTATATTTCAGAGCGTTTTAGGCTCAACTCACACTAACGCGACTCAGGTCGAGAAGAGACTCGACTCTAGTCGAGAGCATTTGTTTCCAAATAAATGGTGACACTCAGTCCAGTCGATTCTAGTCACCCATTTGAAAACACATGCTCTCGACTAGAGTCGAGTCTCTTCTCGACCTGGGTCGCGTAAGTGTGAGTTGAGCAATGTTATGGCACTCAATTCTGAGATTCCCTATTCTATCTTTAATTAATCATATAATTTCTTATTCTTTACTTCTTCCTTTATTTTCTTTTTCTTGTTCATTCATCATTGTTAATATTATTATCTATATTCACTCCATTTTTACATAATTCATAATTTCCTTATCATGCAATAAATTGTGTTACTGCTATTTCTAGTAGGCATTTATCAGTAGAGGAAATTTGTATTTGATATATCAATAGTAGATTATTTATATTGATCATATCTATATTACAAAATCATCAGATTTGTAGCATTCATTAAATACATTCACATGATATTGTAGGTCTATTCTATCATCAATGATAGCGTACTCAAGAGAAAGCTACAGGTGACTATTCCAGTAGCAAAAATCGATATAATAAAAATAGGGAAGAAATTTAATACAGCAAAATCTCAATCTCCAATGTCAGTCGTTTGAGGTTATATTTGCACTTCAATTTCCACTTACTCTTGCACAAGAATGCGGAAATGTTTAGAACACTGAATTTAAAATACTCCATACTTAAAATGAACAATTCTCCATACGTGAAACACTGAGACGAATATTGAATGGAGATGAACACACCAACTATTCTCCTTGAGGATTATTACTATTATACTAGTAGACTCTAAACTTTACTATCCCCTCATTTCGTTCAGGTCCTCCTTCTTCTTCCTGTCCGTTCTTTCCATCTTTTTCCCCAAGGATCCTTGAAAATAAGACATGAACTATGAAATATGCGAGTTTATAGTGCCGTAACTCCGGAGCTGCGAAAAACAATGCAACGTTAATTTTACAACCGCTGCGGTAAGAATGAAAAGTTTATTAAGGCAAATGAAAATGCTCTTCATCATGAATTATGTTGGAAAATGACGTCTTATTCTTGTGGAATTCCATGGTAGCAAGTATTTTGATTCGACACAACATGGCAGGTGGGATATGGATAGGATGGAATTCAGATGTTGGATTTGTCAGGGAAGAAGGTACGAGGTGAGGTGGTAGAGGAAAATGAATTCAGTTCATCTTAGACGATACTCTATATTATCATTTCTTGCTTCAAATCTTCACTTTATTGTCGGTGGCCATATTTATTTTCTCCCACTTGCCTATGGGGGCTACCGTTACTATAATTAATTGTGGAATTTATTATAATACGAGCAGTTGTAGCACTCCGCAAGAATCTGAGAACATATAAATATATTGGATCATAGTTAGTTTTATGATGAAATTCACAAGTATTATCCAATAAAATTCACTTAAAAACAATAAAAAAATATTTCAAAAATACACATTCATCATTTTGTTAAAATTACGTGAAAATCTTCATTGACGTTGAATATTTTCAGAGAAAAGAAGGAAAATACTATGATGGGACTAAAATCTGCAATATTTCATAAGTACGGAGCTACTATTTGCTCCACAAATTTTTTCATTCGTGAGTATGTGGCTTTTGTCGTTACTTAAACTTTAAATCACAAATTAAATACATTGTTTGTTCCTATAAAATTATAAAATTAAAAATTAACAAATGACATTAGACATTAGACATTTTTTCGTGCTTAATAATCTCGCTTTTGATAATATTAAATAGGTAAGTACTGATGGAAACAAAAGAGTAATATGGAATTGTTCTTATTGATTAACAAATTAAGTAGCATCATTGAAAAACTTGATTAGAGAAGAGGAAAAATTCTTTTATATGGTGAGAGTTACATTCATCTCAATATTTTTGCACTGCACTATTATTCAGGCTGATACAGTACAATGAAGCAATTTACTTATAAAAACTTGTTCCAGTTCTCAATATTCTCTCATGTTTTGATCCCAATAATAATCTCACTCCTATTATTTTGTATTAAATTAAGCTCAACTCCTATAGTGAAACAAAGTGTATCATAGGATTACCATATGATGCATATCAAGTCCCCTCATTAAGTCTCTAAGCACACCCAGTCGCCAGCCGGCAAGTCCTAATCCACCCGTAAGTACACAATATTATAATTTTATTCAAGAAATACGATCCTCATCCGCCTTCAAAAAAAACATACCTAAAAATTCACGGTAGCTTAATTCAGGAGTTGTTAATAAAGAGGTTTTCTCTGAAGATTATTGGAGGCAAGGTGTTCAGAAATAATCCTACGTTATTTTTATATTCAATGTAAACCTGTAATCCTTCCAATGTATGTATTGATACTTCAATCTTTTATTCTATAAATTGAATGTAAATCGATGATCACGCCAATTTTACGGTCAAACCAGATTCGAATTGTTATGGCCACTTCACTTTGATCAAAATTGAAGGGTAGATGACAGTCATATAATCGTCTTAATGAGTTTGAGAATATGAGTTATTCAAGAAAGTAATATAAACCGCATATTTGTAGTTTGTAAAATATAGAAGTTATATCTATTTTCTCTATTAATCCATGTAAGAAATAGAACAACTTTGAATTTTCATAAATACTAATTGAATGGATAAATGAGAAAATAGTTTTGGTTGTCGCACCATCATCAATCTCGTAAACTGTGATATATTCAACAAACGAGCTGCACCCTCAAATTTGTTCAATGAATGAGTAGAGTGACAACTACGAGTCATTCTATTCACTTATGCAATAATTAGTGACAATCTAATCTTAACTAATAAAGAAAAAATATGAAATATTTCTTTGTCCTTTATATTACTTGTCCTTGACATCTGAATAAACAATATATCATGTTACGAGTAACAACATCACATTTTCTCCCATCTTAACGCAGACAGGAGTCAGAATCACCCGCATCGCATCGAATTTATCGCATTTCAATAACTCCATCCTCCCAAATACACGTAACTCCTGTTACATCATCTCGAATCAGATGAACTCTCATCTTTTCGGGTGACATAACTTTTCCTGTAAGCGTTACGTCAGTTCTTCTAAAAAAAACGATAACATTCTCTGCAATTCACATGAGTAAGTTTTAATCTCTTCTGCTTATTTTATGCTACAAAAACCGTGGCAAATGAACATTTCAAATGTAATTTCTCGAAGATACGTATTTTGATTTTTCAGAAATAGCTTAGCTTTGAGAGAGCCACTGGAGTTTCTGGACGTATTTAGGGAAAATATTTGAAATTGAATACAAAATATCCTCTCTTTACTCCAATCCATGAAAAACTGGAAAAGTATACTCAAGTTCTAAGCACCTGTACTTAGATTGAAAAAATCTAAATACTTCGACAATAACTACAGAACAATTGTTATCTTACCACGAAGTGTTTTGGATAAAACCGCTCAAATAATATTGAATTTTCATCAATCCTTTATTTTCGCAGCTGGACCAACTCACAAGAATGGAATTGCGGAACAGTTCTCCCAAAGTCAACTTAGAAACTGAAAAATCAACTCAGCCTAAAGGTGACCTGTCACACTTGTTATGAAACCATCGGAAATTCTTTGATGGTGAGAGAGAAGTTTCGTTTTCAGTTCTCCTCACTTTTCCTCATTCTACTTCTCTTATAAATACATTGAAATTCAGAACTTCCACCTGATTTTGACTGGGTTTCGATTCGTTTCGTTTTCCGCTACACAACTCCCTTCTTCATTTATCTCCTCATAAGATAGTTTTCGTTCCAGTTTGCTTGATCCTGCACCTGGCTAAGTTGAATAAGAGAACAAGATTCGGAAAACGTAACTTTATAGTTTTTGTTCCAATATTCGATTCTCGACATTCTTGCTTCCAGAATCTCACTCAGTTTCCGTTTCTGTTTCTACTTCGCGATACTTCTTGACCAACAAAACGAAGGAGCACAACTAGCACGTAAATCGACGTCAGTTTTCAGTTTTTTGTCCGTATTCCGTTCTGAAACGTGTGTCCCCCCTTGATGTTTCAGTTTACGTTCCGGTTTACAGTTTTTGATCCTCACGATCTTGCACCTGGCAAAAAGGGAGATAAAAGCCTGACTAAGGATTACGAAAACATTGTGACAAAGCAGCCAAAACATTCAGAATAAATGGATCGCTGATTTTTGCTTTGAATTCGAGTATCAGACCTTCTTTGGTGGTTCAAGCATGCGGTTCTGTTGACATTGCCACCCTTGCTATCATTTCATTCGTCTTTTGTCATTGGAAATTGTCCATTATTGGTTACAACGAACAAGGAAGGGAGAGAGATACTCGACCATGTGCAAAAGGAGAGAGATAAAAAGGGACTCGGGAATGTGAAAGGAGAGAGAGTGAGAAAAGTACATGAGTGAACACGTGATTGGATTAGAGTGAAAGTGAATTGAATGATTATAGTGAATGAATTTGGAAAATAATTGAATGATTGGAATAATTGAATTGAACTAGCAAATAAGAAAGAGGTATAAGAGGAGGGAATAGATGGAAGTACAATAATCAAAATGAGAAAAAGAAAAGAAAAGAGACGTAAAATAGGGATAAGAAGAATGAAAAAAGGATATGATAGAGTGAAGAAGCAGAGTTGACGAACATGGAAATAACAAGATAAAGAGGGCGAAGACTGAGAAGTGAAGGGCTAGAAAGATACCTAAGGAATGAGAGGAGAGGTTTAAATTAGGAAGGATTGAACATGAGGGTTCGAAAATGACAAACGGACAAACGGAAAAAGATAGAGAAAATGGACAAATGGGAGTTGGAAATAAAAACAAAAATAGAAGGAATCCATGATATTTCAACAATTGGGATAAAAACTTACTTATGAAATATGTAGAAGATGGAGAGGGGGATGGAAAAAAATTAAAAATTTATTTTTCAGAATGAAGAGAAGGAAAATCATTGAAATATGATATTATGGGAGCACAGGAGAAAGATTAAAGGATAACGTGGAGGAGAAGTAACGAAAAGAAAAAAGAAAGTTGCAATGAGAAAGAGGAGCACAAGAAAATGAGAAGAGAATGCGAAGTGTAGACAAAGAAGAGGAATAAAACAGAAAGAAACCAAGGAGAAGACGGACTTCGTAGATGAATAAGAACGAGGACAGGCTGGAAGCACAAGAAGGTGAAGGACAGGAAGGTGATATGAAAAGAGAGGAGAATAGATGAATGACTATAGGGAGGTCCACGTTATAATGACAGTATTTGATCAACTTTGGTTTTGCTATCCTTGTCAATCATTCGATAAAGCCAGTTGTTGTACTATCCTTTTCTAGGTCCACAACGATGCCAATTATGTTTTGGACAGTGTAGAAATATAATTAATTAATGCAGAGAATCGGCATCGCTATTCTTCTATCTTGATCCACTGTCATTATAACGTGGACCTCACTATAGAAGAAGAGCACAGGAAAGAGATAGAATAAAATAAGAAGAAATCCTGAAAGAATAAGAATAGCGGTAAGATTAGAGCAGCCCTTCTCAATGGTAGGTACCTATAGGGCGGGGGTCTCAAAAGCACAAGAAAAACAACATTCAGATCAGCAGGGATTCGAGTATAACCTGAACACATGATGAGCATTCCTGTGAAGCAGCCGCCAGACCCTTTGGTCTGCGCACAGGGATGTGTTTGTGCTACAAATCTAAAGTTGATTCTTCTACCTTTACTTTTGGTGATAGCTAGCATGCCGCTCAACATGATATGGCTGTGCCGGAAAAAATACTTGAATTTGTCTTCCTTCATTTTGTGACAGTTAGGTCCTGCTAGAGTTTGCCAGAGTTTGCTAGAGTAAAACATTGATACTCATAGAGATATAATTGATACTCATAATCACAATTATAAAATCTCTCTCATAGAGATAGAATTGATACTCATAATTATAATTGGAAAGTTATTGTGCTATTTGTTGTGAATGGGGATGATAGATGGTTATACACATTCATGTTTGTAAAACTCATAGAACATTTTTGTTTTGTGTTTATTCGTTTCTGAAGTTGAGCATTGTGTACCGTAATGGAATTTATTTTTCATTAACACAACATTTGTCTTGAAACCTCATTTATATAATAATTAAAAATATTTTACTCCCAGTATTTCATTTAATATAGAATCCTAATATAAAATTGAAAAAAATTTATTTAATATGATAATTTTCAAAATTAACAACAAGCGAGGCCGAGGAAGAAGAAGAGCATCATGGCTGGCAAACCTGAGGTAGTGGTGTAACAAATCGTCCGCAGAGCTGTTTCGCATTGCAACCAACAAAGTCAACATTGCACTGATGGTCGCCAACATCCGAACCGGAAGATTTCATTTAATATAAAATCAAATCATATCAATTTCGCTTATCAAATTATTATAAATAAAATTCAACAAGTTTCTCCATGCAGTGCTGATTAATTCTTTGGAAACTGATATTTCATTCATGATTTGTAAAGAATTGTACTGTTTCAGATGCTGTACACTTAAGAGAAGAAAGGGGAACACCTTTTGCCCCAAGGCCAGAATATTATAGCATTCAAAGGTGAATTTCCAGCCGAAAGCAAAACTATTGAGAAGAGGATGGGTGTAATGCGGGGGACAATAAGGGAAGAAGGAGAGGATTAGTGGTAGACAAACTCCGCAAAAGGGGTTGAAGAATTAAAACCACAAAGGCAAGAAATAACCCACCACATGATGTCAACCACCTAAAAAATACTGCAGACTACACCGGTTGTTTCAAATGCTTCAACATATTTTCCAGTTCCTCCTTTCTTTCGTATTCATATCATTCTTCTTGAATAATTTTCCATGGAATTTCATGCACTTACTGCTTATTCCTTCTTCTTCTTGTTCTGTTTATCAAAATAAGATTTTCGCCTTTTTCTTGTTTTGTCGTGTTTCACTTCTCAGCCCTCCTACTTGTCAATCCCTCCTCAATCTCATTCGATTTCACCCTATTCTTCCACTTTGTACACTCTTCTTCACCTAAATTTTACCAATTTTGTGAATATCTTATTCATTTATCATTTTTTAGGATAGAGCGAACAATAAAACGGCCACAAAAGAAAAAATAGGCTAGCCTATATCTCAAAACTTCCTCTATTTCTTAATATCTTTCTTCAAATCTTAAACATCAACCTTAAAAATTTTCAAATCATTATTCCTGGACCGAAATTCAAGTGACGATGCAGCGTGTGATTACAAACCTTAACTTTTGGACAACATCATTTTATCGAAATTTTTGGAGAGAAATAGTACACCCAGCCTAATAGTAAAACTCAGCCTAGTTTTTTTCTCCAATGTAAATTGTATTATGATTATAGTGTTTTATACAATAAATGAATAAATTGAAAAAATAAAAATCTTCCAAATCCAAATACGTTATGTAAATTTCAATTTCCACACAAAATAATATGAAGTGGCCCATCATATTAAAACCGAAATCAAATCAAATCTTTTTTTTTGTACATCCTTTAAATTTTTCTTCCGCTTTTCATCTTCCTTTTACCTGTTCCTCATCTTTCTCCATTACTTTTTCTTTCTTTTCTCCTCTTGTTCTGTTTGTATGCTAGCATCTCCGTTTGACTTGCTATTGCCATCAGGCTGCACAATTCACATGCTCACATCCTGAGTGACGCACTCTGTGTTGTTCGCCTCCAACCCCCGGGGGCGTTGTGTACACAGCTGACATTGTCAGACGTCCTTCCAGCTGAGATCAGACCAAAAGGTGGTTTTTTGGGTCTTAAGTCGGGACACACTCTTGTTTTTTGAACATTGTCTGTCTGGTTAAGCCGGGGTTTACTTTGGGGTTACAGGTATCAAAGGTGTTTGGCTTGGGGCAAATTGTAGGGCCCAAAATGACAATTCAAGTGAAACAGAAGTGAAGAAATAAAAAGTGTGGTTGGTGATACAAAATTAGCAGTTCAATTTATCCTACTAGTATACAATTGATTATACCTCTGTACCTAGATAACTATTCGTATCAAATTCATATATGCTAAGATTTTCATTCTAAGTTGTTTCGTGCAGAAATACATTCAACGGAGATTTAAGTCTATTAAAAGGAACAAAACATTATCAAGTATTCCTGAATAGTGTGTATACAGAGTCAATGTGACTGATGCCAGAGCAGTCGTGGGCTCGATACCCGTCAATCGCATCTAGCAAGATTTTCTAATGATTTCTCAAACACATCTCATCACTCAATATGTGAGAAGCTTTCTAGTTATGTTGGTAAAACCCAAAACAAAATCATTCTGAAAAATTAACAGTATTCACCATTCCATGAGAAATGAATTTCGTAAATGAAATTACAAATAATTGAGCAGACAAATTGCAATGAAGTTATGAATAAATACATCAATATAGTAGAGCCAATCCTAGTAAAACACACAAGATGGGATAAAAAACTTTAAAATACAAAATTTTGCGAAATGTCAAATTATATATTAATTTTTCTGAAATAGCCTAATATTATTACGATCTAATTAGCCGCTACGATTATAACTTCCACTTGAAACAAGGAAGTCATGGAGAAATTTTATAAGTGATTTAATCCATGATATTATTCTATGAAAAATGATAGTTGCAGGTGAATTATAGTAGGCCTACGGTACTTTTTATAGTGACAAGACACAAGATAGTTGAAATTTGAAATACATGAGACCTCTACAATGTTATAATGTCATGATTATATTCATTATCTATGATTTAGTAGTTGAATTATCCATGATTATATTCGGTAGTTGACGTCTATCTATAATTATTGAAGATTAAAACACCACACCGCAAAATTATTACAAGTCTCGTTCTATCAAACAAAAATTATATTCCAAGTAGGTTACTATACAGGTATTATAACTATGAGCCATCAGTTATAATAACTATCATCTATCAACACATATATATTTTGATGAGTAGTACAATATTATCAAACTATCAACCATTTATTATATTATCAATTCAAGTACTATAACTTAATATTATTCAACGTTTATGAAATTGAAAACTATTAATTTCTCGTAAATATTGTTAATATGCAATTCTAGTTGAAATGTTGGAACTGAAAGAAACCAATTGCCGCATATTCTTTGCTAATAACAGTCTCACACACTACCTACCATTTTCTGCATCAAACATCCCCGTCAAGATGACACCACGAGATAACTGAACTAATAGTTGCTAAGCTGACAACAAAATATTCAATTTGACTCGGCTTCCAAAAAGACTAGTAAATAGTTATTTCCATCTAGAGCACAAGATAATGCCCGATAATAACTCGGCATAATTATTATTTTGTCAGAATAAATTAAACTCTTGTAGAATCAATTAACAGCCAACCGGTCGAAAGTTGATTTTAGTTATTTTTTTCAAGTTGGTTTTTTAAAGTTAGTTGTGCCTCCGTCAATTTAGTAGCTTCATCTGTATAACGGGTTCGTCCACTTAGCACTATATCATTAGACGGCGCTTTTTTGTTTGATTTTTTAATATTTTTTTTCTTCTTCCGACCGATCGTTGTGACTTTGATTATTCATAAATATTTAGTCAGCGTTCAATTCCATTAGCTAGCTGCTCTCCTGAAGGAGTCTATAGAATATTCTCGAAGGACTGGGGATGCTAATATCATGATAAAACACTAATTCCATCAACAGGGGGAGGAAGAAGAGGAAAAAAACGAAAAAAAGAGAAATATGGAGAAAGATTTCATGTTTATTTCGGAAAAAGTTAGGAAATATTCATTACCATTCATCATTTTTGAGGTAATCAGATTTTCATTTCACAACGCCAAATAATCTGATAATACATTTTAATGACAATGGTCAATTAAGCATTGAATATTTACTCACATCAATATATACTAAAAAATGAATTTCACATACATGATTCAATAATAAATAATTTTATCAAAAATCATACACATTAAGTTAAATGAATCCTTCATTAACCAGTGGAGTCTATCAAAATATATAACAATTAATGAATGTAAGTATTTCATTGTAGAGGGCCAAAATGAACAAGAGTCATGTGTACATTAATTCCGACTATTACTTCTTGGTGAGTATACTTTCTAACCAGTACTTGAAACTATTACTTGAAATTTAGCTCCAAATTGTTCTCTTTCTCCAGCTTAATAGGATCTCCTAGCTGCTTATCCGTATTTGGAAGTTAAGAAACAAAAAATAACAATTTCGAGAACAAACAAAAGAAGAGAGGAGACTACCAAATTGGATCATAGAAGACGTGATATTTATGTTATGCGCTGACAAAGACTATTGTTACACTATTCACAGTAAATGGTATTTATGTACATCCCAACTATCTTATTACAGTAAATAACACAACAATCTGAATGGCTGTCAGTTTGGGAAGTGGAAAATAAGCATATTTGGCTGTTATTTCCTCTTTGGAGACAGTGGAATAGCTGGAAGAGATGTAACACATCGTTAGTTGGGTGGTCCCACGAATTTGAAGATGCTGAATAGCTGCTTAAAAGGTGATGTTGTTTTTCAATTTTGTTCTACAGAGTTGACAAAAGAATCATATTTGTCTCACCTGGGTGGCGTGTGAGAGGGAGAGAGGAAAAAGGGAGGGAGAGTTTGAAGAAGAGAGTGAGAGGTGGGTGAGCGGGGAAGGTTACGCCCTGGTAAATGAGAGGATACTGGTGCAGGGGCTAATTTAGGCCACTTATCAGTGTCTAAATGATAGGACTGAATACAACAAAGTGACAAGACATTGTTTTACTGTTGATGTCAATTTTGTAATACATTTTTCGAAACGGGAGTTATGTACAATGTCATGTTTATTTTTACATATAAATGTGGCATAAATTGGTAATTCAGGTAATATCGTAATATAGAGTGGAGCCAGTAGTATATCAAGTATATACTATGTGAGAATAATGTGTACCTATTTTTTATAAAATATATTCTAGGACTGATCAACTTTCCTAAATTAGTACCACAGACAAGAGATTAATACTTTAGTCATTTAAAAGCAAAAATCTAACCTCTCAACCAACCTTTTTTTGTTTTTATCTTCGAAACATAATAGACATTTTGACTTTGAGATTATGTTACAATTGCCAATATTATTCTGTCATAACGGTGGCCGATGCTGCTCGGTAGCCTATCTACTTTGAAGATAAGCGTTACATGAATATTCTTTTATATTCTTATATTCTTTTCGTATCACATTTGTTGTTCTCATTGAACCCTCATTCTTACAAACAACATTATTGAAAAAAAGTTTATCCATTATTGGTTAGTTTCAATTGGTGGATAATATCACCAGAAATGTCAATTGAATTATCTCAGGACAGTAATAGGATAGTAATCAAACTTCCTGAAACATATTTGAGAATGATAGAGCATCGTGATAGAGAGTTAGTCAGTGATGAAGATCTGGTAAAAATTCTACTTCTAAAACAGAACTTTTTAATCATAAGAAACAACAATATTGAATTGAATTCAATAATTTATTGACTTTATTAAGGGTAGAGATAGGGCTCCAGGTCCCCTCTTCCACACAACCCTTCACATTTACATATGAGAGAATATGAAATTTCCACTTTCTTTCTCATAATATTCAAATACTTCACCTACACTATTATATTATAAAATCGTGGGTAAAACAAAACTATTATTTTAAAATTAAGAACTGAGTTGACTGAATCACCAATTTTTGCAATATTAGTTTTTCATTATTGTGTAAAAATTATGAAATCTCGACAATTATTATATTATTTTCCTATGCATTTATATTTTGTTTATCAAGTACTTGGATTATTGATAAAATTCAACATCCATAGATCATCATCTATCAACAAAATTGTTTCATTTGTATTTCTGTTATTAGATTGAAAATTTGTATTTCTTATTTTTAGAACTCGTGGCTGGAGCTCAATGCTTCTCTTTTCAGTCACGCTAAAAACTATTGTATTTTAATTATTATTTTTATTTGTAAAAATATTCCTTGTATTTGACAATAAATTCATTGTTCATTCATTATTCATCTTCTTTTGAAGTGTAATAGGAAACCTGAATATCAAGAATCTTACTTCCCTCTCGATTCAATTAGTTAGCATCATGCTTGAACATCTCAGCAATTTCGATTTCTTGGATTTCATGGTTGACAACCAAAGAATCTCACCTCAATCGTTTTCCAATTACTTTTCCAGGCTTAAACTCAGAACAAACACCCAAAATCCCAGGCTGGGAATGGAATTCCAGCACCTCTCCACCAAACCACATTGTCGTACATCATTGTCGCTAACAAGTTTTCAAGTTTATCCTTGCGTGTGTGACTGTGAAGTCAACGAGGTGTTCACAAGGAATGATCTGCACCAACATCTGCCTGTTGGTTTGAGTGTCCCAAATTCAGAAAGATAAGTCGCACAAAGCGTGCAAAACACCTGGCTTAAACTGTCCACCTTGTTATAACAATTCATGAATGGAAGGATCCCAGTAGGTTGAATGAGTCAAGTTATATTTCATAGTAGTTTAAATTTTCAACATTTATTCCGTCACCAAGAAACCAAGTCACCAAAATAAGAAAACATTGATAATTATTATTAAACTATAATCCAAATTGAATGCTTTAATTTGGATTATCGATGAATAATAATTATTCATTAATTGAAATTCGAATAAATGTAATTTCTCACTAATATTCATCTGTTCACATGCATTTAAGAATAATTCTACTACAGAGAAATAGAATAACTTTCAATCTAGCTATACTTTTGTTCTCCAATTTTACTTTGCTACTCTATCAAAAATCATCGTTTATCTGAAAAAGATACGGATACTCATGTTTCTCCGTAATTGGTAAAGTTCCGTTATCTCCAATAATCTTCCCCTATGGCTTATTGCGATTCATGAGAAACTTTGATGTTCCCGATACTTTTTATTCGGGTGTCCCACAGAGTTGTTAGTGCTATTGGTCGAAAATGGGAGCAGCTCCAGGCGTGAGCAGATTGTTTATCTATAAGATTGGCTTTCCCACTCCATGTTTTCTTCATCCATTCTATTTATGATGTCCCATCGTCTGTTGTGGGTTTGCCTCCTGTCAAGGAGTGACTGACGTACGAAGAGATGTTCTCTGTCTGCTCTATTGAGGGCTCCTTCTCGTCCTCGTTCCTCATAGTATTATCTCCTTCCCATCCTTCTTTCTTTTTTATATTATTCTCTCGCTCCAACGCTTCGCTGTCATTTTTGGGCGGTCCAGCTTATGATTGACACGAAGCATACCTTCAGGGTTTTGATTTTGGAAGGGCACCTTGAGAACTTATGCTTCAAAGGGGAACTGTATTGTGCCTTGGAGGAATTTAATGATAATTAGTATTCTCATATCAATATAAGAGTCTATTATTTGAATACTATTGTACGTATGTATAATTATTAATAAATGTTTCTACGTCTTTCTCAAGATTCATGAACAAGATTGAAATATGGAATGCTCGGATTCAAATTCCACTGAAATGTTCCTTCTTGTTCAAACCGAATAAATGTATTCAGATGAATTATAAATATACTGATATACAATCATACCATAGAAAATTTATCAAATGTATTCCACTATAAATATGCTGAGAGCATGCATGAGTTCATGAAATTCACAGCAGTACACTCATTCTGCTATTTTTCGAGCAAATTGAATTATCTATTTCAACTATATCATTCATATGATTGGAAAATGAGTGTTCACAAATTCCCAATCAATCTCCACTCATATCATGACCGGTAATGTACGGTATTCAACTCCCATCTGAACAAGTACTGTCTAGGTTTTTTATAGAATCACCAAATTCAGCAGACATGGTACCGAACAATTCCCCAACCGAAATACGTCACACGATTAATATTCATGGTGTAGTGAGATTCACTTCAATCTGTCAGCATTGTTTGCAAGGGAATCTCTGTTGTTATTCAGAAGGAATGCTGACAGTATGCAGTGAATCTCCCCATAATCAAATGCCGGTTTGTCACCTTGTTTTGGATTCTTTCTCCCACCATTTTTTATCTGGTGACCCTTTGACAGCGGGGTTAGTTTTCGAGTTTTAGGGACACTTTTAAAGCTGTGGAAAACAAACTGAATGAAAACAGAGCAAGAAGAATTTAAAGAGCAGAGCAATTCGACATGTTGCTGGGAATTCAAGTAGATACACCTCAAACTGTCAACACGCCTTATAAATGCCGTAAGAAGGATACTCCCCATTCAACTAATGCTGACAGTTCTAACTGGATCTGACTCCAGCATCTTTAATTTAAGACTGAACGGGAATCAAATTAACACGATCTTGGCTGGTCGTAAATTTTAAGGGGACAATCATTTGACATTGGTTATCTCTTCTCTTTTTATCAGATTTTCTCTTCCTCTTATCGTTCATCGTTTGTTTTGAGTATATTCTTAATAGTCACCTTGAAGACTTTCTCTACAACTACTTTTCTCCATTCACTGAGAAATCATCTCGTATTGCTGTATTATTTACAATAAGCTTTGGATCATGATGATAAAAAAATCTCTCTCTCTCTCTCTCTCTCTCTCTCTCTCTCTCTCTCTCTCTCTCTCTCTCTCTCTCTCTCTCTCTCTCTCTCTCTCTCTCTCTCTCTCTCTCTCTCTCTCTCTCTCTCTCTCTCTCTCTCTCTCTCTCTCTCTCTCTCTCTCTCTCTCTCTCTCTCTCTCTCTCTCTCTCTCTCTCTCTCTCTCCAATGGCGCTACAGCCCAAATCGGGCTCTGGCCTCAACCAAAATACGCCTCCATCCATCTCTATCTAACGCCGCTCTCTTCCATCCCCTTAATTGTAACATTTCATTAGCATCCTTTTGCACTCTATCCTCCCATCGCTCCCTTGGTCTCCCTACAGGTCGTCTTCCTCCAGGCTGACCAACTAACACTTTCCTTGGCACTCGTGTTTCAGGCATTCTTTGCACATGCCCTGCCCATCGGAGGCGCATCAATTTTATGTGGGCCGATAATTGGGGCTCTGCATAAAGCTCTTTCAATTCAGCATTCGTACGTATGCGCCATTGTCCATCCTCGCAAACCGGTCCATAGATTCTTCTCAGAATTTTTCTCTCAAACACATCCAAGATACCCGCTGTTCTGGCTGTGATGGTCCAAGCTTCACTACCGTAGCAAACCACCGTTCTTATTATACTCTTATAGAGCTTTATTTTACATATACGGTGTACATTTTTATTCTTGAGTATGCTCAGTAATGAGAAAAATGTGCGATTGGCGGCAAGGATACGTTTTTGAATTTCTTTTTGCTCCTCATTACAATTGGTCACACAACTTCCTAAGTACGTGAAATTGTCAACTACTTGGTAATTCTTCCCACCACACTCCAGAAATGGCCCAAGCCGATTCCTGTTATGTCTTGATTGGTTGAATACTTTAGTTTTGTTGACATTGATCTCCAGACCAACTTCTGATGCGCTTTGCTCCAACTCCAATGCTATGTTTTTCACGGCTGCAAGAGACCTTCCAAGTATGCCTATATCATCCGCATATCCAAGTATTTGTGTTGACTTGATCATCAATGTGCCACTCCTATCCACTGAAGTCCTCCTAATAGCGTGCTCTAGGGCCAAATTGAAGAGAATTGGTGCCAATCCATCTCCCTGCTTCAAGCCACGCGCCACCCCGAAACAGTCTGTGAGCTCTCCTGCCACTCTAACTTGACAGACAGTATTTTCCATAGTGGCTCTGACTAGTCTCACCAGTTTTGATGGTATATTGAAGTCCAGCATAATTGAGTACAGCTTCTCTCTAACAATGCTGTCATAGGCCTGTCTAAAATCAACAAACATTGCGTACAGATCTATGTTGTTTTCCCAGAATTTTTCCGTTATCTGCCTGAGAGTGAATAACTGATCTGTGGTTGATCTGCCCGGTCGGAATCCTGCCTGGTACTCTCCAATTATATTTTCCACATGAACTCCAAGCTTCATCTTCAGCACTGTGGTGAATATTTTATAGGGCGTGTTTAGGAGATAAATACCTCTATAGTTTTGGCAGTTGAGTTTGTCTCCTTTTTTATGGATAGGACATATTATGCTCTTTTTCCACTCCTCTGGGAGTTGTTCTTCATACCATATTTGCGCAATGAGTCTGTGCAGCCGTCTCCCCATTTGTATTCCTCCATATTTCCAAAGCTCACCTGGTATTCCATCTGTTCCTGGCGCTTTATTATTTCTTAATATTTTAGTGGCTTCCAAGATTTCTTCTAGGGTTGGAGCTTCAGTACCAGCCATATTTTCCTGGCGTTCATTCAGTCTAGCATCTTCATTCTGTACCATTCGTGGGTCAGCCTGGTTCAACAGTTCACTGAAATGTGTCTTCCATATCTCCTTTATCCCCTCTTCATCTCCAATCACCTCTCCATCCTTATTTTTGCATAACACTGTATGAGGTTTATATCCCTTCTTAAAAACGTTGATCTCTTTGTATGCTTGGTGTGTCTCATTCTCCAGGAAGTTCTTCTCAATTCTCTCCACCATTCTATTATGATACGCTCTCTTTTTTGTTCTGATTATTCTATTCGATGCCTTTCTGGATATTTCATACAATTCTTTCTTTGCTCTAGTGGGTCTTTGGATATAATTTCTCCTGTTTTCATTTTTCACTTCAATTGCTTTTCTACAGTCTTCATCAAACCATTCTTCTCTTCTTCCTCTCCTGACCCGTCCAAGTACTGTTTCTGCTGATGCAGTTAAAACTTCTGTCACGTTCCGCAATTGTTCCTCTATTGTCATGTCACCTCCAGATCCTTCTATTTCCTCAATTTTTTCACTCAATGTATCTTCATACTGGTTCCTTATCTGAGCCACATGCAATTTATTGACATCGAACTTTGGCCGTTCCTGATATCTGTTGCTTTTAGCTGCAATGCGACATCTGAATTTCACACCCACCAGATAATGGTCAGAGTCACAATTCGCTCCTCTGTAGCTACGCACATTCATGACGCTGGACATTCCTCTCCTATCAACAATGACGTGATCAATCTGGTTGAAGGTTCTGCCATCTGGAGACACCCATGTTTGTTTGTGGATGTTTTTTCTAGGGTGTTGTGTTGACGCAACCACCATGCTTCTGGATGTTGCAAATTCTACAACTCTCCTTCCATTGTCATTGCTGACTGTATGAAGACTGTTTGATCCAACAATATCTTTCCAGTGATCTTCCCTACCCACTTTTGCATTCATATCTCCAATGACTATCTTTATGTCATTTGATGGGAGACTATCATATATACTCTCTAGTTTGGAATAGAACTGTTCCTTTATTTCATCATCTTTATCTTCTGTTTCTGCATGTATGTTGATGATTGACAAATTAAAAAACTTTGCCTTAATTCGTAATGTACATATACGCTCGTCTATTGCTTTAAAATCCAGAATGTTATGCTTGAACACTTTCTTGACTATGAATCCCACTCCAAACTCATGTCTCCCATCTTTATTTCCACTATAAAGAATCGTACCCTCTTTAGTGTCAAATATTCCGTTTCCAGTCCATCTTAATTCTTGCACAGCCAAAAGTGATATTTTATATCCTTCCATTATTTGAAACACTTCCTTCAAGGCACCGCCTCTATACAATGTTCTGACATTCCAAGTTCCAAGTCCAATATTCAAGTCGTTGCATTTCCTAATTTTTTTCCTTTTATTCCAATCCGTCCGAGGCTCATTTGGTTGTTTCTCAACAATTGAGTTTTTGCAGGGATGAGGGGTCAGCCCATCGCCCAACCCCCAACCTGGAGGACCAGGTAGTTTTTTCGGGTTTCCTTCCCTAGCCTTTGATAAACCAATACCCAACTACAAGGCAGCAGTCAATTTCCTTTCGGGTTTTCTTCCCTTAGCCTTTGGATATCCACTGATCTCCGTCTGCAAGGCAGCAGTTTTGTTGCTGGTTTTGGTCCGCCCCGGGTGTTTCAATTCCCCGGTACCCCCTATATCTAGGAGGCATCCCCCTATCCGCCACCTGGGGAGGCGCCCACTAGGAGACCAGCAACTCCCTTGGGACTGATTGGTGCATCTACAAATTATCGATGAATGGAATCTAGTAAATACACCATTTCACAATATTATCAATGTCGTTTACGGTGTTTCAGGAATCGAAATTGACTTAATCCCAGACAATGCAATCCATGATCCCAAGAAATTGGTTGATTACCTACATAAGTGTGAAATAACTCGAGTGCTGTTCACTCCGTCATTGCTGCAAGCGGTTTTGGAACTCCAAGGCATAAATTTGAAAGAAAAGCTTAAATCTGTCAGGTAAGTAGAAATTGCATAATCCATCAAGGCTATAATATTATATTGAAAGACTTTGCAAATCTGATGGTAGTTATTGTGACCTTTATATTCATCAATAATGGCCTGGATGGCCGAGTTGACTAAGGCGTTGCACCCTTCAGTCTGCTAGTGCTATGTACCTGGTCGCGGGTTCGAATCCTGTCGAATTGGCATGGACGTTTGATCATCTCATAAATCATCCTCGCATTCCCCATTACCCACGCAGAAGCAAAAAGCTCATGTAGGCATCATCCGCAATAAAAAAAGTCTGTTCACGTCAAAACGGTGATCCTAGCGTTTCTATATGTGCACTTTTTTAGGAATTTTCAAAACGAATTATGCTTTTATTTTGTATTTTGAACAAAAATAAACAAACTAATTGTGTCAAAAATGGGAAATAATCGTTGAATACGTGTATACGCCATCTCTTGGCATTCTGATAAAACTACTTCAACGTACAGAAATACATACCTTGATTAATTTGAGGAAATTGAAGTGCTACTTTTTGCATTATAATAGGCCATTCCAGGTGTTTTATTAATTTGGTACAAAACTATGTAGCATATTTTATATTGATGAATATCCCACCTTCACTCTATCATCACTTCTAATTTTTTCATTCTGCAGCCTTCCAAAACATTGACTGTAGAATCTTTTCTGTAAAACAAGTTGATTCACTTTTTGCTCTTCAGCAAATTTTGTAGCGCATCTCACACTCAGAAGCCATTATTCACATCCTCAGAATACAGAGCATACATCACAATTCTATGTACAGGATCCTCTCAAGTACTCTATCCCGGAAGTACTCAGTATCTACATGCAATACTGATGGTTGTGGCCGAATTGATGTGTTCTGGGAGGTATTGCATTACAGTCGGCGAATCAGTTGCCAAGTTTCGGGAGCAGGCATGACGTGACGTCGTCATTAACCTGTCCGTCGTAGCCTGGGCGAGCGAGGCGTGGCTGAACAAGATAAAGAGGAAGAAGAAGAAGATCATCGCGTGAATCCACTAAGTAGATTGGCGGCAATGGAACACACACGACGATAGGAGGATGGATCTTCTGCTCTTCAGTATTTGGAAAGTCAGTCGATCAAATAATGAGACGTCTTACAGGACATGAAGAGCAGAAGTAGGAGGAGGAGGATCGTGGAGGGAAGGTGGTGGAGGAGACGGAGGAATCGAGTTGAGAAGATATAGAGAATGAGGAATGAGGTTGGTGAATTGCAAGGGTGAGGGGTAGAAGTGGAAGATAAGACAAGAAACAAAAAGGTGTGGGAGAGAAGGAATGGAATAGAAGATGAGGGTGACGAAGAAGTTGGAGAGAAGAGAAGGACGAAGAAGAATATGAAGAGAAACAAATAGAGCTCAAGTCCTGGAAGAGAAGCGAAGGGAGAAGAAGAAGTGAAAAAGGGAAGAAGGAGAATGAAGAGATGAAAAGGAGAATCGAAGAAGAGAGGGAGAGATTGAGTGAAAAGCGTGAAGAGGAGGGCAATGAAGGGGAGTATAAGGTTGGGGAGGAAGAAGAGGAGGACGATGAGGATAAGAGGGAGAAGAGGTTGAGAAGAGTCAAGTTGTTGAAAACTGAAAAAGGATAAGGACAAAAGGCGAGGATCGGTAGGAGACGATGGTGAAAGGAAATAGAAAAAAGGGAAAAGTGAACGTTGAGCAGGAAAAAGAAATAGCAAATGAAAGCCAAGCAGGAGAAATTGGGAAGAGGATGGTACAGTGAAGATAGAACAAGAAAATTCAGAGGTGGATATCCATGCTGGAATAGAAAGAAAGTATGCTGAAAGAATGTGAGAATGGAAGAGTAGGATCAGTGGAAGAGGGGAAATAATTGAAGCAAGTTGCTAAAGAGAGAATGGAAGAAAATGCAGAAGGGGGTAATACAAGCAACAGAGAAGCGATTACAAAAATCCAGGGAGAGATAAGGAAAGTTCATGAAATGGTGATATTGAAAAAATCGAGAATTAAGAGATTGGTTGAAGAATTGGAAATTTTATTTTTTCACTTTTAATGTGAAAAACTGACACATATATCGAGAGGAATCTAGTAGGAGAAAAGTGAAAAAGGATAAGGACAAAAAGATAAGGATTGGTAGGAGAAGATGAAAGGAGTAGAGAGGAAAAGAAAGGGAACATTAAGTGCTGTATAGAGAGAATTGATGAAATATTGTCTAAACTTTGAAGGATTATAAAATGAAAAGAGAATATTCTAAAGGTGAGAGGAGATGAAGAAACAAGAAAGCAAGCAGGAAAACAGAAGAAATTGGAGAAATAAATTGAGTGATTACAAGTAAAGATTGAATGTTTGCTCTAAACTCTGTATAGGCTAATTCACATGTTGGGAAAGAAAGTAATGATGAAGTGGAGGAAAAAGGAGCAAAGAGAGGAATATTTGGAGAAAATGACAGAGAAAACAAATACGAGAGAAGAGGGAGATGTTCGTTGAGCAGGTAGTAATCAGCATATCAACGATGTCTGATGATTGAATAATTAGAGCAGTTATGATTTGGTCTTAAGTTGGGCTGGGCTGGTCTTAATCTCACCACATCTACTTTAAACAGTCAGCATTCCATGGGATACAACATCATTGCTTCCCATTCAACATGTGCTGACAGTAAAATGAATCTAGCTAGGACCACTTCGAACAAAAATCATGACTTTGAGCATAATTATGATGAAAGGAAGCATCACGACCAGCTCCGGGTGATGAATCATCGCTCACTTTTCCTTGCTGTTTAGAGGTAGTTTTGTAGATTTTTTGAGAGAGTCCAAATTGTGGGTTGGAAAGGTTTGAACACCAAAACATCCAAAACTAAGAAGCAGTGATAGGAGAATTCAGAACTATTCAACTAGTGGGGAACAATAATTAAAAAAAAGGAATTCAGAACATGAATGTCATGAAATGTCTGTAAAACATGAAGTCAATGACGTGCTATATCAGAAGCATGAACAACATGGTCTTTAAAGCTTATAACTTAATAACATGTTACATCATCATGTCACAATCAAACTTTCTTAAGTCTCTTATGAATGATTGTATATATCAACCATTTTATGTATTTATTTATTTATTCGTGGAAAGAATCACAAATCATATAACTATGATTAGGAAGGAACAACAGGCTTGGCCCAAATCTATTCCATTCTTAAATTTTGATAAATTATTAATAAAATGTCCAAAAAATAGGTTATTTCCACTGTGAAACGTGTTCCATTCATTTGAATGGTTCGGTTACTATTGCACTATTCAATAAAAGGTATCATCACTCCACATTCAACTCAATCAGCTTTCATGAAATAAAACGCTGGTAGTTTTGTACAGTTATTACATGTTGTATTTTATTCTCCTAGAATATTTTGTTGGTAAAATACTATAGTTTCATTGATGATAGTCGTCATAATCTATGAATTAAGTTGAACTAATGAAATAAGGATGAGCATCGGAACTCAAAAAGACAACACAAATTGTATAATGAACATGAATTATTGTAAATTCATTTGTAGTGCTCATGTTACATCTATTTAGATGAAATGAGGCGACATGAATCGTTTCAGCTGTAGTATGGTGAATTTAGTGAGGGAGCTCAGTTCAAATGGCGTCAAAAATTGATGTTAATGCCAGTGTGACCCTGAAGGTGTAGAAGCAACTGTTTCTGAATTGGTAAAGCAGGTGACAATCCGCTGTATGCTCCAAGTCATACTACTTTAAATATCATTCCCCACTCAGATACCAGTCGGACACCCTTGAAAGTTCCACCACAGATCTGCGGGTGGTTATAAATATATTCCTCCAGCGGCCATTCCAAGTATTTTTCAATTCTCTACTGCTCGACGTTTATTCTTTTTTCGGCACAGGAAGAAAATAAACTCGACAATAAACACACACACTCAAACAGGGACTCGTCGGAAACGAAATTAAAAACAATAAAAAACAAGGAAACGATCACTTTTTATCGCCTTTGAAATGCAAATAATAGTTATTTACAACGTGGTTCTGTGTTATAAATTGTAGCGACAACGACAGTATTCACAACTTTCAATCTAACACTGTGAGATTCACTTGGAACTGTCTGTGTTGCTCATAGCTAACATCGATGCTTTCCTCTCAACCAATGCTGGTAGTTTGGAGTAACACTCATAACCCGAGTTTGGAAAGTTTATCACCTCATTTATTCAACTATATTTTGTGGGGAATGGCAACTATTTTAATCAAGTTATTGAGTGGTGGACGAAGTTATGGGTCGTTTCAGTTTTGGAGATGGCCGGTTAAGTTTTATTTAATTTTCGGTCGTTAGAAGGGGGTATACGATGACTAGGAAGCCTTTCAAAGATAGAGAAACCCGCTTTGGGATGACGGTTTTGGTATGGTATCTCCCATGTTAAGCATTTTGTGTTTTGGATCCGTATTTAGACGAGCAGTCCAACATTTTGCAGTTGAATACAATACTTTTCATTGAATAAATTTAAATAAATACTTTTACTATGAATCGTGTTTAGTCTATTAATCCCTACTACTAAAGGCCATCACAATGATTAGAAGAGAAACAACAGACTCGACCCTTATTTATTTATTCCATTGACTTATCATAGTGGGTTTCATGTTTCCGATGAAATTCTACACTTATAAGCTGGATTCTGTCATATGAATATCACAATATCAGAGTTTGGCTTAATGAGACTATTTTTACCATGAATTCCAATTGGATTATTCCCACTCTATATGAATGGTCCAATTAAAATTTATGGAAATAAAAATTTCATTGTACTGCATGTACACTGATACTGATATGTCGCAGTCTGCCTCAAAACTTCCATAATATATTACTGAATTTCCCAGAAAAATAATATGAATGGGAAAATAGATTTAAAGTAAATGGTGTAGGCCTACTACAGAAACAAATTCCAGAGTTTCAAATTTGTTTTCATTCTTTTTGAAAGTTTTTATTCCATACCAATATTTTTCTACCAAACCCAATAACTTATAATATTCAGTCAATTTTCATTCATTGTTATAGATTTGGACCTGATCATCTTTGCATTTCAAATTATAAGAAGTCAGTGTCTGTTGGGCTTTGCGTAAACGCTGACCAAGGGAAAGGTAGAATACACACTGGGGTTTACAAGGACTTTGAGGAAAGTTAGTTAGGACTTTGAGGAAACTTTAGGACGTGAAGGAACCACCTTATCACGTTTTGACCATTCTCTCATTATTTTGCAGTTGTGACAGATCATCCAGATATGTTGAGCTATTTAGTTGGTCATCAGCTACGTTGTGAGAAGCATACTATTTAGAGTGAGAAGGAGAAGCATAATAATTCATATTTGTGAGACAGAAGGAGAGCAGCTGAGCGACAGTTTTGACAGTCTGTCAGTGTCATTGTAAATAGCAGCAGAGCAATAATGACAACGGTATCGCCAATTAAATAGCTATTTACTTTTCAAACCGTCGCCCCGTTATGTTCAGTTAACAAAGTATAGGATACTCTTATAGAAATACTATAAAAGAGCATAGAATACTCCATCTCTGGTCCGGTCTTGTGTTTTTACCTTTCTCTGCCTTTCTATGTTTTTCTCTTGAATTTTTCTGTTTCAACTTTTGGCCGTATTCATATGGCAGTAGAAAGGTTGAAGGAAAGTTTCTTTTCATCTCACGTTCTCAGAAAGGAGAAGTCGAGTGAGAAAATGACTGAAAAAGAAGACGGGAAAATGATGAGAGGAGATGAAGAGGAATGAGCAATATACGTAATTGCAAGTGAGATGATGGATTAATGAAGAAAAAGAGAAAGGATAGAGGATAGGAGGATAACAGGAAATGGAAAAGACGTAGTAGAAGGGTATGGAGTGGGGAAGGAAAAAAGGATGTAAAGAAGAATAAGGAGCTGGAAAAGTAAAGAAGAATATTGGAGAGGAAAAGAGCTTTGAAATCAACAGGGAGAAAGAGCAATAAGAGAGCAGGGGACAGAAACGAGCAAAAAAGATATAGGAGAGAAGAATAGACATGTGAAGAGAAAGCAGAAAACGAGAGAGGATAGAGGAGGAAGGAGGAATAGAGATATTCATCCTTCATCTAGTTCGGAGAAATAAGTGAGGTAAGGAAGAAAAATTAATAAAATCCTATAATAGCTTACTGTTGGGATGATGAAGATGAATAATTAAAATAGAAGGACTTGGAGCGAAGAAGAATGAAAGGAGTACAAAAAATAGAGAGGAGAACAACAAAGAGATTTTGAACGGGTTCGAAGTAGAATGAGAGAAAATGAAAAAGTGGAAAATGGATGAAATGAGCAATGAGTTTGTAGAGAAAGAGGGGTGAAAGAATAACTGTAATGAAGAGAAAATGGTGGCAGAGAAAAGCAGATGAAGAGGAAGAGGAAGAGGAAAAGGGAGAAGAAGAAGAAAAAGGAGAAGAAGAAGAAGAAAAAGGAGAAGAAGAATAAAGGAAGAAGAAGAAGAGGAAGAAGAAGAAGAAGAAGAAGAAGGAGGAGAAGAAGAAGGAGAAGAAGAAGAAGAAGAAGAAGAAGAAGAAGAAGAAGAAGAAGAAGAAGAATAAGAAAAGAAGATGAAGAAGAAGAAGAAGAAGGACAGGAAGTAGAAGAAGGAGCAGAACAAGAATGAGAAGATAAATAATAATAATCATATTGTATGTTGGGCCCAAGGCTCAGCACGACTTTACTATAATACAGAGTGAAAGGAGACAAAAAGCGAACGAATTGCAAAGAAAATAGACCGGACAGGTTGAAAAGAGAACGTCAACATAAAGAAGTGAAGGCAGGATGAGCTCATTACTTAGGGATTTCATCTCATTGTAAATAGAACATCCTCTGCCGCAAATGTGAATCGAATGACTTGTGGGGTCTCTCTGTGGAATGCGATTGAGACAAATGATCCTGAAATTGAAGATTTCAGGCCTCGCTTGACCTTAATCGCTCTCTTTCTCATGATTTTTCTTCACCGATTGGTAATTTCACGTAACTCTTTTAAGAGTATTCCTGATATCAATACTGAACTTTTTTGAAAACTATTGTATTAGAAATCTCATTTTATACTGATAAACCATTGTTTCTTCATTATATTGACTATCAAACTATCTTGACAATATGATTAGGTTAGGTTAGGTTTGGTTGAGTCACTCATTTTGGGAAACTTTTATCCATAGAGAAGAGGATATTGTCGTCTACAGTAGTTGGACTATCAAACACATAATTATATATTGAAATATTGTTTTTGTTTTCCGATGACACAATTAGTACCAATTTACATTTTATGAACACAAAATGATTCAGCTACAGAAAGTACTAATCGATTAACTATTATTGAAAACTACATCTAAAATATCAAATTGTATTCCTTATTCTTATCCAGATACCATTTGAAACTGATAATAGTTGTTCCTCGTTGATAGTCTTGAGATGTAATGTTCAACCTGCGTTTAATACAACAGTTTTAAATATTCAATTGCCACCACGTGAGAAAGAGCAATAAGAGAGCAGGGGACAGAAACGAGCAAAAAAGATACAGGAGAGAAGAATAGACATGTGAAGAGAAAGCAGAAAACAAGACAGGATAGAGGAGGAAGGAGGAATAGGGATATTCATCCTTCATCTAGTCCGAAGAAAGAAGTGAGGTAAGGAAGAAAATTAATAAAATCCTATAGTAACTTACTGTTGGGATGATAAAGAAGAATAATTAAAATAAAAGGACTTGGAACGAAAAGAATGAAAAAGAGTACAAAAAATAGAGAGGAGAACAGCAACAATATTTTGAACGGGTTCGAAGTAGAATTAGAGAGAATGAAAAAAGTGGAAAATGGATGAAATGAGCAATGAGTTTGTAGAGAAAGATGGGTGAAAGGAGAACTGTAATGAAGAGAAAATGGTGGCAGAGAAAAGCAGATGAAGAGGAAGAGGAAAAGAAAGAAGAAGAATAAAAAAAAGAAGAAGAAGAAGAGGAAAAGGGAGAAGAAGAATAAAAAAGAAGAAGAAGAGGAAAAGGGAGAAGAAGAATAAAAAAAGAAGAAGAAGAAGAGGAAAAGGGAGAAGAAGAATAAAAAAGAAGAAGAAGAGGAAAAGGGAGAAGAAGAATAAAAAAAGAAGAAGAAGAAGAAGAAGAGGGAAAGGGAGAAGAAGAATAAAAAAAGAAGAAGAAGAAGAAGAGGAAAAGGGAGAAGAAGAATAAAAAAAGAAGAAGAAGAAGAAGAGGAAAAGGGAGAAGAAGAATAAAAAATGAAGAGGAAGTAGAAGAAGGAGCAGAAAAAGAATGAGAAGAGAAATAATAATAATCATATTGTATGTTGGGCCCAAGGCTCAGCACGACTTTACTATAATACAGAGTGAAAGGAGACAAAAAGCGAACGAATTGCAAAGAAAATAGACCGGACAGGTTGAAAAGAGAACGTCAACATAAAGAAGTGAAGACAGGATGAGCTCATTACTTAGGGATTTCATCTCATTGTAAATAGAACATCCTCTGCCGCAAATGTGAATCGAATGACTTGTGGGGTCTCTCTGTGGAATGCGATTGAGACAAATGATCCTGAAATTGAAGATTTCAGGCCTCGCTTGACCTTAATCGCTCTCTTTCTCATGATTTTTCTTCACCGATTGGTAATTTCACGTAACTCTTCTAAGAGTATTCCTGATATCAATACTGAACTTTTTTGAAAACTATTTTATTAGAAATCTCATTTTATACTGATAAACCGTTGTTTCTTCATTATATTGACTATCAAACTATCTTGACAATATGATCAGGTTAGGTTAGGTTTGGTTGAGTCACTCATTTTGGGAAACTTTTATTCATAGAAAAGAGGATATTGTCGTCTACAGAGTTGGACTATCGAACACATAATTATATATTGAAATATTATTTTTGTTTTCCGATGACACAATTAGTACCAATTTACATTTTATGAACACAAAATGATTCAGCTATAGAAAGTACTAATCGATTAACTATTATTGAAAACTACATCTAAAATATCAAATTGTATTCCTTATTCTTATCCAGATACCATTTGAAACTGATAATAGTTGTTCCTCGTTGATAGTCTTGAGATGTAATGTTCAACCTGCGTTTAATACAACAGTTTTAAATATTCAATTGCCACCACGTGAAAAAGAGAGGGTCCTAATAGTGTACACTGTAGAGAGTACACTGTAAAACAAATCGCAGATTTAAGGTGCGAACAGAACGAGTAAGTCGCGGTGAAGATCGACGCCATTAAACAGCGGCAGTGCAATGATATAAAATTTTGAATCATTCATACATAAATGATGAATATAGATAAAGAAAGTCGAAAGCGAGGTAAAATATACATATCGACCAGACCGTTACGTTTGTAACCATCACGCTGACTAAATCTAGTTCGTAAAGCATCCAGAAATCGTAAATTATCGAATTTATTCAATGAATGTTTTTTTTTTTTTTTTTAATTAGTTTTCTCTGGACTTGCAGATAAACATCATTTCTTTACTGCATTCTCCTCAATACATCATGCGCATAGAGCAACACTCAGGTTCAAAGATAGGATATTTGGACTTTATATAAAGAAAAGATCTTTGGAAGACTGTTCTTTGAATCATCTCAAACATTCAAACATTTAAAAATTTAAACATTTAAACATTTAAACATTTAAACATTTAAACATTTAAAATTTAAACATTTAAACATTTAAACATTTAAAATTTAAACATTTAAACATTTAAACATTAAACATTTAACATTTAAACATTTAAACATTTAAACATTTAAAATTTAAACATTTAAACATTTAAACATTTAAACATTTAAACATTTAAACATTTAAACATTTAAACATTTAAACATTTAACATTTAAACATTTAAACATTTAAACATTTAAACCATTTAAAACATTTAAACATTTAAACATTTAAACATTTAAACATTTAAACATTTAAACATTTAAACATTTAAACATTTAAACATTTAAACATTTGAACATTTAAACATTTAAACATTTAAACATTAAACATTTAAACATTTAAACTTTAAACATTTAAACATTTAAACATTTAACATTTAAACATTTGAACATTTAAACATTTAACATTTAAACATTTAAACATTTAAACATTTAAACATTTAAACATTAAACATTTAAACATTTAAACATTTAAACATTTAAACATTTAAACATTTAAACATTTAAACATTTAAACATTTGAACATTAAGAGCCAAACCGTCGACTTGAATCTTAGACCTCACTTCGCTCGGTCAATTATATTAGAGTAGTCTTATGTTTCACTTTACTTTACAACGAATAGACTCAAGTTCTGTATCTTCTCGAAACACAGCGGGTGAAGTGTTGTTTTACATTTGATTCAAATCCTTAAGCTCCTTTATCATCCATCCAATATCATGAAACAATAGAAAATAGTTCTATTGTTGTCACTTCCACACTTATTGCACTTTCACACAGGACTGCAGTTTCATATTGAACCATCTTCAGCTTAAGAATTTGAATGAGAAAAGTTCAAAAATCAAATCCTAGATTTTCATTTGCATTCAAACTATTTTCGAATCGGAAGAGGAATGAATGCTAGAGGTGGTCTCAATTTCAGAGCGACACGCACTCAACATGCATGGTTTGATGTAAGAAGAGTGAGGAGTATGTGTGGTTTATTCTGTCCTCACAAACCACACGCACTGGTAATAAATATTTCGTTGGACGGTGAATTGAATTCTCAGCGGGACAATCCATAAGTAAAGTCAGCCTGACACTAGAGTTGACTGTGGAGTGTACAGCATTAGTGGGTACTGTATTAATAATACTTTCGTCACCAGAAACTCAGACTGATTTACGAGAAATAATCTTCTTCCTGCTTTTTCTCCTTCCACTCTATCTCCTTTTTTATTTTCTTTCTCCTTTTTTCATCTCTTTGTTCTTCTAATTTCCACTCCTTCTAATTCTCTTTTGAGAAGAGTGTTCAGTTTCCCTGGTGTTTTAAGTTTGTCATACTGGTGTGAGTACTCTAGGTTTTTTTGAATTGTGGCATGGGAAACTAGAATCTATCTTTATATAATTATAAGAGTCTATCTTAATTCTTTGAGTTCTAAGAAAATGGATCGTATTCTTATCCTCTCTGCTACAAATATCATTAGAACTGTCCATAATTTGTGAAAAACAAACTATGTTTCTCCTTTGTATTTTGTTTTTATAAGTGGAATGAAGGAATACAGTACAACTGAATTCGTTCGAGTTATTCTTAATGCAGGTAAATCAATGGAATTTGAGTCAGTGAAGAAGAAGCTGTAGAAACGGACAGAGGAAGGAAGGCAGGATGGGGATGGTGATTGGGAAAGGAACTAGATGAACCCGAATGAGTAGAAAGGTGAAGAATGGAAAGAGGAGAATGACGGAAGAGCAAATTGTGGAGAATCTCTGGAGGATATTGATATGGAAAACAATTCTAAAACTTCATCAAATCGTGGAAGGAGGCAAAGTTGAAGAGAGGAATTGCTTCGATCTTGAAAAAGGAAGGAGTTTAAAATAAGATAAAAAGAAAATGATAGAAAATGCCGAGGATACAAGCCGTTCGTTTCGATACAAATCGTTTGAAATGAGCGTTTGGATTTTGATTTCATTGTGTGAATAGAGAAAATAAAAATTAGGTGTAGATGTGAAAGAAATCAAGGAGGAGGAGTAGAAGTGGAGGGAGCAGAGCGAGAAGTACATGTAAAATATTGATGAAAAAAAAAACAGTCCAGGGATAAAAACACAATGGGTACATGATAATCAGAAAATTGGACAAAATATTATAAAGTGGAGGTAACATTACCTATTTTCTGGACTATTTTAATAAATCAAAATTCGGTGTAGGGACAGTTTTGGGTTGTACCTTTTGATCCTTCACCAAAATTTGGTGATTGAAAACAATAATTGTACATCATTGAATCAATGAAATAATAAAGAATAATAATGATAACATATAAATGAATGAGAAATTGCTCCATTTTGTGATAAGGATGCTCAATTGGAAAGAGTAGATTGAGAAAAGTCAATTTGAAAGGAAGTGGGAGGAGAAACATATGCAAAAAAGAAAAAATACAATGAAGACAAATATATTAGAGCGAGATAACAACATCAACTACAAAAAGTCTGAGAAATAAACGAAATGAGTAAGTGTAAATCAGAGACAAATAAATTAAACAGTATCTTCACTCTATGGTGCGAATGAATATTGGACGAACGTTATTGCTGGAATCATAGCTTCCCACATGTAGCAAGTGTTATTTCAGTAGTGGAAGCTTTAATCCTGAATAATATATAAAGTTTGGGAACAGATTTGAATGTTTTTGCTGCTCCATTTATTTCTAACCAGCATAGGCCTAGCTGTCTGTCAACGATGTAATACAATATTTCCTCCTCGTCAAAAGAAGTATGGTGTACTAAAAGGAGTTTTTAAACGTAGGAGAAGGAGTGTCAAGATGAAGAAGGAGAAGAAGGATAAGAAGAAGAGGAAGAAGAAGAAGAAGAAGAAGAAGAAGAAGAAGAAGAAGAAGAAGAAGAAAAGAAGAAGAAGAGGAAGAAGAAGAAAAAGAAGAAAAAGAAGAAGAAGAAGAAGGAGAAGAAGAGGAATAACTGGGATGATATGAAGAAGTGCAAGGGGATAGGATTGATATAGCTCGAAAGAGGAGGAGCTTCAGCTGTTAAGTGAGCTGAAGACAGCTTAAGCACTTTTGACTTGTTATTGCAGTTGTGTTGCTTTCACATCTTCGTAGGCCAAAATCAACAGAACAAATTGTGATATCTCTCAGCACTGATGACAACATTATGTTGTTACCCCCTTTCCTTTTTCTACTACTTCCTTCCACCTTCTTCTCCTCCTTTCTTTTCACATCCTTCTTCTCTTTCATTGAATCAATTAATCTAGTGAGGAACTTCTAAGCATCAGAAGTTGTAGCCCAATCTGGTAGTTTTTCATGAGGTCTTCATTACAAAAATATGAACTCAATATTACAATATTGATTTGCATGATGCTTATTATGAATGAGGAAATTGAAAATACCATAGAACTCAATAAGATCTGCCAATAGGATTTGAGAATAGCTACGTTTCTGCACTGAAGTGAAGGTGTAATTTTCGAAATATTCAATGTTGTTCAAGATATGAAGGGAGTCCATTTCTTGTAGTAAAAGTAAATGTAAAAATATACTTTTTTGACTAACTGAAGGAAAAATATTAGAAAATGAATAAGCGCTTCACCTGAATCATCCAGAGAGGTATTCTTGAGTAAGGATTCAATTAGTGACTCACAAAAAAACTATGAGGCATCAACCATTGAGAAGACCGGATTTGAGAGTATTTCCTTCAAAAAACCTTTAAGAATGATATAACATTAGTAGTTCTGTGAACAGTAGACCTCGTGCAGTTATAAAACACAGCCTCCTCTTATACTGTCCATCAGAGTAAATCCTGTCTGTATGTCGTGTAGGCGCGAGATATCGGTGCAAAAACGGCTAATGGCTGTTGAGGTTGGTATATATCAAAACTGCTAACGACAAAAGTTCCTTCAAGACATAGTGGTACATACTGTACTGGTGTGGTACACTCCAATTTAATCCTTGTGATAGTAAGAATTCCTATAAATTCCAATAATTTTCAAAAATTCTTTCTACAGATCTTTTGTTTGTTATATTTCGATGGCATGATACCACTTGAGTGATATTAGTTTATTTATAATATTTTAGTAGTTTGTTTATAATATTTTAATAGTTTGTTTATAATATTTTCATTAGTTTATAATTGGGTTTTCTTTGATCATTGCACTCTTCCGTTGAAATGCATCATTGCATCCGTTGAAATGTACCTGGGTTTAAAAGAGAGAGAACTGTAGTAAAAATGTCTGGTGTGTGGTACACCCCATAATTATATTTAAAGGTATTATTTCCAAATAATTTGTAAGGTTATAACATATAAGGTATTATTTCCTCACTGTGGTTCACCCCAGTATTATTTGTCTCATAATATCAATCACTCTGTCTATAAAGTATAATATATAAATACAAGGTGATAGTTTCTTGATCTATTACGATCTGCGATGTATTAACACACTTTTTTCTATGTATTCCACATGACATGCAGTCAAATATTCAAGTAAATAATAAAAATCTTTTACTTACTGACTTTACTTACTTTTGACCGTCTCACGATCATTTTCAACAATCACATGAAAATGAAACATTACTGTTGAAAAAGATTGCGAGACAGTCGAAAGTACTAAAGTCAGTAAGTAAAAGATTTTGATTATTTACTTAAATATTTGACTGCATGTCGTGTGAAATACATAGAAAAAAGTGTGTTAATATAAATACAATATTAAACTATTCACTGTGAGTCATAATTATAGTATACAAAATATATCATACTACATACAGTAGTTGCATGCCTAAAAGCGAGACATATCCCGGTTATTATTCCCAGCTTTTTGACGACTCATAAACTTTCTCACTTACTGTTACTTCTCTCGAATTTTTCTTTTTCCTTCCTCCTTCTACCAAAATTTCCCCTCCACACCACCCACCGCAGTACATTGAGTGTGATAACAATGCAAAGTGAG
The DNA here is from genome assembly GCF_014356525.2 of Nilaparvata lugens. Lineage (NCBI taxonomy): Eukaryota > Metazoa > Arthropoda > Insecta > Hemiptera > Delphacidae > Nilaparvata > Nilaparvata lugens. The sequence goes on along the minus strand of NC_052510.1, from coordinate 43,285,549 downwards.
TCACTGAACCGAAAGAATTGAACCGTAGACATTTACATTGATATAGAGCATGGGCGTAGTCATGACTGGATATTATTCTAATATTGTGACACTCAGTTGACTTTCCACTCACTCCTTTTCAATCCTTCTTCTTCTCCTTCTTCTTCGTCTTCTTCTCCTTATTTTTCTTCTTTTTCTTCTTCTTCTCATTCTTATTCTTTTTCTTCTTCTTCGTCTTCATCTTCTTTCACTTTTTCTTCTTCTTCTTATTCTTCTTCTTCTTCTTCATCAACTTGTTTTTCTTCTACTTCTTCTTCTCCGTCTTTTCCTTCTTCTTCTTCTCATTGATCTGATTTTTCTTCTCATTTATTTTAATTTTATCATTTTATTCTCCTTTTTTCTTCTTCTTCTTTCTCTTATTTTTCTCCTTCTTCTTCCCATCTTTCTCGTTCCTCTTATTGTTCTTTTTTCTTGTTGTTGATGTCCATTTATTACAGTAGTCTTTTTATTTAGTTGTTCTTCTTGTTCTTTATTTCTCCTCTACCTCTCTTTTAATTCTTCTTTTTCAACTTTTCCTCCTTCCTCTTCTCATCTTCCTCAACCTAACTCTTTTCCACTGTTCTTCCCACGTTTTCGACTACTACTCCCTTAACTATAGAGGCGCCACATCACTCATAATTATATAAATATAATACAAATTCGCTCCTAATGTATTCTTATACTCAACTATCATGGAACACAATGTCAGAGTGACGAATGTTTCCTCCTCTGCTTGGACACGCGAACTGTGCTCAAAAATAATAAAAATTATGAGTTAGTAGCTGAGCTGAATGTCGTCTCTTGTCAAACAATTGTGTTTGGCTTGCTCATAAATAAGATTGAGATGTCCTCTTCCACCTCTCTTTGCTCCTTCCTACTTCATCCTGTGTCCTTTTCTCTCCTTTCTCCATCCCAGTTTTTTTTTGTATTGTTTTTACATGTGTGTAGTACGGTAAGTAATTATTAATTCATTATGCATACAGTTTTGTAAGAAAATGTTCGTATGAGTAATGTTGAATCAATCAAGTGTAGTTTCAAAGGAAACGTGTACTCTATAGATAAAAATAAAAACAATATAAAACTTGTAGTACCCTTCTATTCAAAAATTTTGAAATCTCAAAAACATTTTGACGACTAGTTTCGACCTATGTTGGACATTCTAACGTTAGAATGTCCATTGTAGGTCGAAACTAGTCGTTAAAATGTTTTTAATTATTAAAATGTTTAATAAAAGGGTTCTACAAGTTCTATATTTATTTTATTAATTTGAATAAAGTAGCCCATATAAGTGAAGTGATTTTATAATATTTGTATAGTTTGGATTTAATTTGAACAGTATAGCCTCGTATGAGGCCGTTTGTGAAATTGTACTCACAGGTAAAAGCCACGCTCTGCTTTGTTCAGTTTTAATTTTTTCAATTTACTACAATATTCAAATAAAGTCAATTCCACCAAGAAAACAAAAGTTAATCGACCAAGGATCAACTTCTTCACAATGATTTTATCACTGATTGCCTCGTACACAATTTTACAGCAGAAAGCACATCAGACGAGACGAGTTGAACCAAACCCTGAATATCGAAAAGACGTTACTCAACTCTTTCATTGGTTGCTTTTTGTGAACGGTTCTTTCTGGGCTTGTGCTTTCCATCATAATAAAATCTTCTTTGTCGAGACAATCAACTCACAATCATTCATAAAAAAGTGGTCGTTTGATAGCTGCTGTTTCTCATCTATAGAAAAATGAAATAGCCCCAACAACAAGCCAACCTCAAAAACGCATTAAAAGCTTGTTTTTCATTACCGTTGCATTTGGACCCTATCCTGTTAGGTTCGCCTCCCACGTTATGTTATTTTCCTCCCTCCTTATTTATCTTCCCTTCATTTCCCATATGTTTTTTCTCCTCTTTTTCTATTGTCCCCCCTCCTCATTTTCCACCGCTGCATGCTCCTTTAGTTTCTCCTCATCTCTATCTTTCCTCCTCCTTTATCTTTTATTCAACTTCTCCTTTCATTATATCTGCTCCCGCTCTCATCGTTTTTCTCCTTCCTTTCTTTTACCTTCTCCTCCTTCGTATTCACTCATCACTTTTGAAATTGTAAAGTTAGAATAAAAGGCATTTATATATCTATTCAGCCCTCCTTTATCATATGTATGTTATCCACCCTTCAATATCAATTCTCCCTCCCTCTCTATTCCACCCTGCCTTTATGCAGATGCATAACAATAGTATCTATAGTTATTCCAAATTGCTTTTCTTCATATCATATTCAGTTTAATATATTTTCTTAGTTCATATCATTTAAATTTATCTTAAACTTTGCTGTATTGTAAACTGTTGTATATAAGTGTATAAGCCAGTTTATTCTGTAATCTACATAGAAAAGTACTGAATCAATCAAACAATCTTTTTTCCTCTTCTTATCACTCTTATTCCGACTACATTACTCTCTACTCTTCTTCTTCTTCTCCTCCTCCTTCTTCTTCTTCTTCTTTCTTCTTCTTCTTCTTCTTCTCTTCTTCTTCTTCTTCTTCTTCTTCTTCTTCTTCTTCTTCTTCTTCTTCTTCTTCTTTGATGTACTTCATAATTTTTCTTTCTAACTCTACCTGTTCCTTGTATCCAATATTTTCTCTTTCACCTCCTCTTCCTCTTCTCCTTTCTCCTCCACATCATTATCTTATTCAAGTATCTTCTTCATTAGTGCGTTGCATCCATTCATACCACATCCAGTTAGGTCAGCCTCCCACATAACACATAAAAAGCCCTCCATTGTATCATCAGTCGGAGTAGATCTATCAAAATCTCTTCTCCTTTCATTCCATCGTACCGTTGGCCGTGTGTTCCATTTTATTATCAAAAAGAACTCAACAAAAAATGATATATTTTCCATTTTTTACTTCAGCTACCGCTGTTTAGGCTCCACCTCGCAATCAATCCGATACAATTCCCACTACCAAAAAATGAATTCTCTCTCTAAAGACGGCAGAAGGAATAGTAAAAAAGTGACTTTTGGGTTTTGGGTGAGTTAAGGATTATAAATTGCCTCTTATTAGGAATTAGTTGAACGCAAGACATCTGCATAGTTTTTGTGATGTAAATGGGAGGACACACAATGAATCAAGTTTTTAACTAACGTTAACTCTCTCTTTAACTAACGAGGTTTCTGGAGGTGGGTGTTCTGTCAACTCAGCCGTATTGCAGATGTTTGCTCCACTTGATAAATGTTTCAAAGATGTAGGTTATTCAGCTTATTTTCAAGATATTTTTCAATTCCCCTAATAAATCAATGAAGTGCCACATACTGTAAAATACAGATTTTCTTACTGATAACACAAAACTTCTGAAAACCTCCTATCGATTCCTCCCGACAAATAACAGAGTAATTTCAATGTTGAACTACTTTCGACACTCTGCCAAGTAAGTCTGGTCACACACCGATTAGTCAAAACAAGACTAGTCGCGTTTAGTCACAATACTTAGAAGGAAGATAATACTTTAGTCTCATATTTATATTTATATTTGTCTTGTTATTTTTGTTTATCTTGTTACTATTGTATTCTTTTGAATTGGTGTATACCGTTGGAAATGTAATAAATAAATAGATAAATAAATAAATACTTCACATAGTTGCTTATGGAGTCATGTCTAATTGCAATGACTAATCAGTGTGTGTTGCATCATAAGCAGCAATGTGAAGTATTGTGACTAAATGTGACTAGTCTTATCTTGACTAATCGGTGTGTGACCAGCCTGAGAAATTTGAGGATTATGATGCTACAGTCTATACCTCCTGATCTTAAAAATCGACTTCCTTATGAAACTTATATATTAGCATAAGGATCAATGTAGGAGGATTGAAGATCCTCCTTCACCTTCTCTTCCAGATCTACGATGAGATTGAAATAATCTGTGCCCTATTGAATATTAAAACAATAATAATTATTATGAGTCTCCTGAAACAATAACTCGTAATATTCATAAATGTTTTTTAGTTATTGTTTCAGGAGACTCATATTAATTATTATCGTTACATGCAATAGGGCACAGACTATTTTAATCTCATCGTAGATCTGAAACTAAATAAATATTTAGAAGCTTTCATTTATCAAAATAGTATGAGAACTAAATGAAATACATAACCAAAAACAAAAAAATACTTAGAAGATTACATTCATCAAAAATGGTATGAGAACTGAATAAAATATGTAACCATTGTTGTTTCCTTTGAGTTGGTCATTTAGTTTGATAAGATTGTAAGCTACCATGGATGGCTAGCACAACTGGATGTAATTTGAGATACTAGCTTGCCGAAAATAAGTGGGTTACATTGCTGTTTGGAGAGGATGATCATCTCCCACACGGAATTGAGAAGAGAGACCGTTTGGAGTTTGAACTTTTTCAGATATATTAAAGAAGGTTACTCTGTTAGACCAGCTAGCCGATGATTGTTGCATCACTGGTTGATTATCCTCACTTCTTAAATTGTACATCTTCATTTCTCTCTTACGCAATGAGATATTTTACATTCTATTACATTAATAATACACTGAATTATTTTAATTGAGGCAGTCAAATTCGAATTGAAATATCATATCTCCTGACAAATTAATTTCGAGACCTGCAATCATGAATGATTTCAGTGAGATGATGTACTTCATATTTCATGTTGAATTATACCTATACTAGACCTATGTAGCTCGACACAGTAGTGTATCAAGTCGAACTCATTCGATTAAAACACATGAATTCACCCATTAAAAAATCTATCACACTCAGATCCATTGAAATTTCAAGCAGTTAATTTACAACCACCATTCAATTTGTGTTCTGAACAAATCAGTTGAAGTTTCAGAAAGTTGTATTTAAGGTTTGAAAAGTTGTAGTTGAAGTTTAGAAAGTTGTGAGCGACCAAAGTTAATGCACCAACTTTTGCATAACTTCAGCATAACTTTGTGGCTTCATAGACTCGTTACCAATAACGGTAATAAGGTGCGTTGAGCTGAGACTTTACCGTTTATAACATTTCAATTAGGCCTCACTGAATTTCCTGTCTACTCTACCTTCTACTCCAATTATTTCGCAATCTTTCTTGAAAGTGTACGTTCTTTTGGAAAATGGGCGTAAGGATGAAAGTATGGTGGAGTAAAAGTGGGAGGAGAACTTATAAATATCAGAAAGAGGACAGAGATGAGGTCGGAGAAGAAAAGGAGAAGATGTAGTGTTGAGAGTTACGAGTAATCCAGAAACAAGAATAATAAGAATAATAAAAAGAAGTGAGGAAGAAGTAAAAGAAGAGGAAGTAGAATGAGAAGAATAAGAAGAACAAGAAGAACAAGAAGAAGAACAGAAAGAACAAGAAGATTAAGAAGGAGAAGAAGAAGAGGAGAAAAATTTAATGACCTAAAAATAACCAAGATATCGTCCTATATTAATGGGATAAGTTCAGTTTTTCAGACTCCTCCTTGCAAATTGGTAACTTCCGTAGTTCTTTCTCCTGAATATAATCCAATAAAAAAGACACAGGAAGCAGGGAAATGTAAACGAGTGGAGGAAAATGTGGAAAAGTGGAACTGAAGAAAGAAATTCAGTTCAAAAGAGTATGATGAGAAAGTCTAAACGGATTTTTTTATAATTCAGAAAATTTGATTGATAAATGTGAAAAAAATGATATTGATGGATTACAAAGGTACAGAAAAAGAAGAATGAATAATTGAGGGGAAGGAGAGAGAGATAGTGAAGAAGTAGAATACAGGAAAAAAATTGAAGAAGAGAAAACTATGCAATCTATTTTCAAGGACAAAAATAACTGCAGTAATTTCTTACTATATCTGTGCTAGTGAATGGCTTTATTAATCGAAAATACAGGTATGAATCGAATCATTAGAAGTTTTCGCATCATATTTCGTTTCCTTTAATGTGTTTTTTCAGGATTCAGATCTCACCTATAAACCAAGGAGACACTTGGTATTACAGTTCACCAAATGATGACATACTTCTGGAATTGTTGAATTATAAATTTTAGCTATAATTATTATTTTGATTCAAGTAGGCCGAAAACGTTAGAATGATTGTATTGATTACTAATATGATATGCTATGTTTTATTAGTCGTGTGGCGTGGAAAAAATCAATTACTGAAAACATGGTTTAGTTTTTTGAGCATTTTTTCAATCCTATTGTACCCCATATTCAATTCCCAAATTTTATTTCTACCCTCATTTAAACTTCACAAATTAGGCAATTTCTCATTCATCCACAACTCTTGGTGTGATCATCAACCCTCTGTGCGTCCCAAGTTTAACTTCTTCCACCGTTTTCACAAGAGATAGATAAATTAATTTAAAAATAGATAGAAGAGAAGTACGACTACTGTGGGAGAAAAAAACAAGAACAATGATGATATAAGATTGAAGATAATATTGAAAAAAAAAATACAAGAGAGAATCCTAAAAGAGTTGTGTGGGTGTTGATGATAGAGTAAGAGAGAAGAGAGAAAAAGAGGAAGAGAAAGGAAATTGCCGGGATAATGCATGAGGAGACCATTTCCTTTGACGAAGCTCAGAACAGAGATTACCGGTCAGAGGAGCAATATTCCGATTAGGTCCCTGTTTACTAAATCTGTCAGTATTCCTCACAACTGATACCAGCGCTGCCCATTCAACCAATGCTGACAGTTGATGTTGATTTCACTTCAAGTGAGATTCACTTAAAACTGGCAGGATTCCTCATAGCTATTACCATCCCTTCCCATTCAAAGAATGCTGACAGATTGAAGTGGATCTGTGACTAGAAATTAGTGCAGTAAAAAAACAAGAGCAAGCCAAAGCTAAAATAGAGATGGGATCAACTCTGTACTCGCTAAAAATCACTTACACAGCTTTTGCAAATCCCCATTATCTGCCGATTTTCTGAAAATGCGCTCTTTTTCCACACTTTTGTCTTTGTTATAATGTTGCTCTTTTCTATATAATATTATAGTTCTCTTTTATCCGATTACTTAAAAGTAGGACAGATTACGTACTGGTAGGATAGATAAGTAGGTAGTATAAGTAGGATTTCACTTATTTTTTAGGAAGCTTTGTGCTAAAGCTACAAGACCTCAGTAAATTTATCTTGTACATCTACAACATCAGTTCAAGTATAGATAGGGCCTACTCTTAATATATTCACTATGGTTATTATAATCATTGTAGGTATTCGTCAGTGAACTCACAGTTGTCTTTGTTCAAAGATGAGAACAATCTAAATAATATGGTAAATTGCTACATTCATTCATTCAATCCTATCGTTTTGATGCCAACATCAGCCGTAATTTTTTTTCTCCGATTGCTACATTGATAAGTTTACTCTGTATTCCTTTTTTGTGTAGTTGAGAAGTTGATATTGTGGTAATTATTCATATTGAATGAAAAAGACTAAGAAATTGTCAAAAATCACAGATTTATTGATACTTAGAAAACGGCAGACATCATGAAGAATTCAAAGAAGAAGATGAAACCAATGATCTGATGATTTTGAAAGCTGACAAAGGATGCACTACAGTAATAATGGATAAGGATGAATATCTAAGTAAGGTAAACCATTTCATTGCAGATAACAATTTTATTGAGATTAACTCCAATCCCACCACAAAAATCAATAGCTGAATCCATATCCCCCTAGAATTTTCGGTCAACCTAAATTACACAAAACTAATGTTCCTATAAGACCAGTGGTATCTTTTGTTAATTCCCCCTGCTCTAAATTAGCTCACAAGCTGAATAGCACCTTTCGGTCATTAACGGATTTTCAACCAAAATTTAGTATTAAAGATTCATTGTAGTTGGTCAAGAATATAAAGCATATTCCTGTTCTATCATCTCATAAACTTGTGTCATTTGATGTTACTAATTTATTCACTAACAGTCCGGTGGGAGAAAGTCTTGAATGAGCTGAGGGAATAATGAAATCCTCTATCAATGATTATACACTCAGAGAAGAACTGATAGGATTGATGAAGTTATGCACTCAGCATAATTATTTCAAATTTAACAATAGATTCCTTGAACAAAGAGAAGGGTTGGCAATGGGGTCACCCCTCTCACCACTCCTAGCTGAATTATTCATGGATAAATTGGAAAGTAGAATTATTGAAAATGGTCATTTCAAAGATAAAATTGTTTACTAGTTTCGATATGTAGATGATATTATTTGCTTATGGAAAGGAAGTAACAGACAACTAGACAATTTTCTTTCCTATCTGAATGGATTACATCAGAGTATAAAATTCACTGTAGAGGTAGAACAGGATTGTGTATTGAATTTCCTAGATTTAAGAATAGATCATAGCACTGGTTTACACAAGTTTTCTATTTTCAGAAAACCAACCCATACTGATGTTATCATTCCTCTTCATACTTGTCATCCCATTTCTCAAAAACTTGCTGCTTTCAATAGCATGGTCTGTAGAGCACTAACAATACCTATGAGCCATCATGATTTAGATATTGAGATTACTAAAATCAAACAGATAGCTGTCACAAATGGGTATGAAGGAAGTATGGTGGACAGATTATTGAGTGAAATTAATAGACAAATTTCAATCATTTCTAGCTTTGAAGGCTCAAACTGTGAGGAGAAGACTTGGATAACAATCCCATATTTAGGCCTTGTATCTGATAAGATGGGTAGGGAATTGAAGAGGAATGGATTTCATGTTGCTTTCAAGACCAAACCTATTTTAAATAGTCTATTTGGCTGAAGTAAAGACAAAATTGATATTTGGGATAAAAGTGGGGTGTACAAACTTAAATGTGGTGATTGTAATGCTTGTTATGTGGGTCAAACTGGTAGGAGTTTTAAAAGTAGAATTAAAGAACACATCAGAGATTGGAATAAACAAAATGGAGAATCCAACTTTGCAGAACATTTGATAACAAATAATCACAAGTTCACAGTTAAGGAGAATGTTGAGTTTCTGCATGTTAATAACAAAGGCAGATCTTTGAATATTCTAGAGGCTTTTGAAATAACAAGAGTAATTAAAGAAAATTCCCAGTATAGTTTAAATGACCAGAATCATTTCAACCAATAGAAGACTACGAATTTAGTTTAAAATTGTAAGCATACATTAGTCAATAGTTTTTCCATTTACATATTTGTTTTATTATCTTTCACACTTGTTCTCTTGGTTCTTATTTTGTACTGAAAGTAAATTTTGTTATCATGGCGATTCTGTTGCTTAAGCCGCCATTTTGTCACACCGTTGAGAAAGAGGAGACTGTCTAGCTGGGCCAATGGCAGGCATTCATGCACTTGACCAATAGCAGTACTCGCCTACTAGTATAAACTCTACTGATCTTGTATTTAGTTTTAGTTTATCAGAGATTGACAATGGTGTAATAACCGAAACCGGTCTTTCTAAGTATCAATAAATCTGTGGTTTTTGACAATTTCTTAGTCTTTTCCATTCAATTATTCTGTATTGTTCAGTTTACCGTGTATATTTACAGTTTCATTTTTGTATAGTTTCAAGGATGTCGTTAAGGTAGAAAATTCTTTTAAATATAAAACTACTATAGTGAGATTCACTTAAAACTATCAACATTGTTTGAATGGGGAACAATTTTGCTATCTGTGATAAATGCTGCCTGTTTGAAGAGAATATATATTATTTCATTTCATAACTCACTCTAGATTTTGTGAAAGATTGAGAAAAGTAGAGGAAGATAGTAAGAAAGTTATTAGTAGCTAAAACAACAAAGATACATATATTATCAATTGAGTATTTTCTCACTATAAAAATCATTACTCAATTCATATATATTATCAATTGAATATTTATCACTATAGAAATCTTTACTCTACTCATGAAACCACTTAAGTCTTTCCAGATTTCCACAATGCAATTACTTCACTTCCGAATATGAATTCTTGTAACAAATTCAGCAGTTTCAAAACAAGACAAGCATGATAATTTGAATGAAATAGGAGCGCCGCAGAACAATCTAACATCTTAATCACCGTCATAAAAATGCAAGACTACTTTTGCCGACTTAGGAAGCAACAACCATCAGATGGCTGCACTTGTCATGTTAAATTTCGATAATATTGCTGCTCATGCTGCCCTGCCATACATGGCCCAGCCACGTAATTATTTTGCAAAGAGTGAGAAAGATAGTGTGAGGAAAAGAGTTGAAGAGAGACATGTAAGAAGAAATGGATGGTGATTGGGGAGTGGGAAGGAGTAATAAAGGACGTAAATACATAGATAAGGGAAGGGAATGAGTGATAAGCAATAATAATACTTTTATCAAGATGGATATCTAGTTTGTCTCTAGGAGCTTCGAGAAAAACAATATTAGAAAATAGAGAGATGAAAAGTGAGGGGTGTATAGATTGAGTGAGATAAGATTTTTTGAGGGATGGAAGGAGAGAGATTGGGAGAAGTAGAGAGAGATAGTAAAAAAGTGATTAGTAGCTGAAACAACAAGCCAAGTACTTGTCATGTCCTACATGTTCTATATTGTATACATCGCTCGCCAAAGGTGGTATTTACATTAGATTTGCATAATTACTCATCAATATGCAGGCAACTATGCACCGCAATGAAGTTACAAAATATGACGTAAGCATGATGAGCACTCTATAAGGCCAACTTAATAGACTAGTTTTAATTTAATCTTTCAACTCCGCTCGTGATATCACATGAGTACAGCCAGATTGGGAAGCAACCAGTTAACTCTAATATGTTCAAGTACCTGATCCAGCCTCTTATGGCGTTTTAACTGCATTATTTAATAACTGACTGTGCTGTTTCAATGCTTGTGTAATGGCAACATCAACAATTTCGGTTAATTCATTCAACCTGCTTTTATGTAACAGGGTTCATCAAATTGACTCAATGCTTGCGTAATTGTAATATGATATTATTTGAGTTTTGTTGATATTTGGCTAGAGTTGTTCAGTGAGTTTATGTTACGTAATATTTGAAGATGAACCTTCTAACGGAAGAGAAGGTTCTGATAAATGAAAGTGAGAGTGCCTCATGTTTTCAGCCTTTATTTTAGACGCTCAAATCTAATTCTATCCTATTTAATTCTACTACTCGTACTTTACAAAAATATCCCATCAATGTTCTCTTATAGAAAGGGTACTTGTTGATTAATTTAAAAGGATGTTGATTTTATAATGACCATATATAATGTGACAAGTAATATAACATGAGCAACCTATATCATTCAATATAAAATATTTCCTCCATTATTACCAGAATTAACCGATACATCCTTTGGAGTGTGTTCAAAACAGATTCCTTAGATATTTATATTTTAGAAAGTTCAACAATACATGCCCCTTCGACTTCCCCACATCACAACTCAGAATGATGTTCGGTGTGGAATCATTAAAATTGAGACGTGATTTTAGTATGCTTTTGTTCTTTTTTAATGTATTCAATGCCAGAATCAGCTCAATGTTTTTGCTTTCCCAGTTAAATGTGTACATTTCTGCAGTGCCTCGCCGTTCCAGTTTTAGATTATTTATACCTTATTGAAACACTTTAAATCATCAGAACTCTCCCATATATAGATCATCATTAATTTTCAATTGCTTGTCGGATCATCTCGACTTGTCATTCGCTTACAGTTCCTTCCGTAGGGATTGTAGGCGACTTCTGCGAGTTTGACTGTCGAGTGTTTTAATGTGTCTCTTGTTTGTTGAGTTGATGTTGTATGTTTTTTTAATCCACTTTTGCACTAGTCCTCGAGGCTATGATTAGTACTGATTCTGTTTTTTTGTTCATTTCTTTTTTCTATTATTTTTCCTCTTCTTTCATTGTAATTTTTCAATATTCTTCTTTTCTGTACTCTTACTATGTATAATGAACTATTGTAATTGTGTTGTTATGGAAGCAATTTTTGGGAGAAATCCTGTATGCTTCCATGTTTTTCATAAATAAATGAATAAATTATTCATACTTTATTTCTTACTCGTAATTCAGATCCCACATAATTATTACAACAGCGTTTACCAATAATATGAAGAAATAAATTTTTCAGACTTGTAAATTTTAGATGCATTACTAGAGTAGTTTGTTATCTCTGTGATCTCTCAACCCTAATCGCTCCATATTGTAATTTTCCAATTGAATTCTATTGAGGATTTGTTGCCCATCTTTCTTGTCTTTTATTGAGAAACCTACCTATCTTACCTGCACTCTTCTAACTTACCTATCAAAGAAAAGGTCTTTTATCTCATTAATTTTTAAAACGATAAACGTTTTTTTATGTTGAAAGGGATCAATATCTAACTATAGTGAGATTCATGTTATATAGATAGCACATGATGAACTTTGGTTTGCTATACTTATGTGTCATAAAAAAATAGAACCATAGAGAAACGATAGCATAAGTAGATATCCCATGATATAGGGCGTTTATGTCGCAACTTTTACTGTTATCCCAAGCTGATAGTTCACATAGTTCTTTCCTATACAGCTATGTGACGCTGTTAGTCTCTCCAATTGTGTCGTTCATACACTCTCACCCCAACAAAACAGTAAAAATTGGCAATAATCGACAGTAGTCGGCTTGAGATAACAGTAAAAGTTGCGACATAAATTCCCTATACCATGGGATACTTACGCTATTGTTTCTCTATGATAGAACAGAATCCTTCATCCTCTTCTTGTTCTGTTACCAAGTCGTTTGTAAGCTATGGAGTAATACAATGGATTACCAGAATATTCAATCACAATCATTCGAATTTATGATGAGAAAATATATCTTTTTGGCGAATCTAATATATTTAAGATGGAATTGATCATTATTAACAAGAATCAACAATAAATTGATATTAGATCATCATGGGGATAAATTTGGTCACAGCTATGTTTTATTGAAGGCGTTGAAAACGGAAAAAGACATCAATGTTTTCTTATTTTCCTCACTAACTTCATAGCTTAATAGTAACTTATCTCCATGCATACAAAATATACTATTCTAAACAAAGCTATGGAGTCGAGAATCGTCTTCCAAATATTTCTCCCTAATCCTTCTTAGAGCCTGGACTACTTCGCGAATCCTTGTTTGAGAAACGTTTGTTTCTTTATAGACAATTGAATGAAATCAAGGGAAGAATAGTTCTGAAGATGTTAACATCACAGATTTATTGAATGCAATGAGTTACAAGTTGCTAGAATCTTACATTGAATTGAACTCAACCTATTATCGGTTCGCATAAATCGAAAGCGTATCGAAGAGAATGAACTGAAGTGGTAATAAACATTGAGCATGCTCAGATTCAACAGTTGTTACAGTATCTGTACTCTGTACAGCGGTTTTAATTAGAGAAACAGTGGCTGTGCTAAGAGATCAACAGCTCGTACTTTCAAGTGGAAGATGAAGAAGCAACTGAAGAGGAACAAGGCAAAGAGGAAGAAGAAGAAGAAGAAGAAGAAGAAGAAGAAGAAAAAGAAGAAGAAACAAAGAAGGAGGGTGAGAGGACCAATAGGAAATAAACTAAAGGAACAAACAACTACCCACTGTTACGTCCTGATTTACAATCATTGCTACCAGAGTACTCTTGGAATTGAATATGTATTATTAGCCTTGCCTGAGTTATTACAGCTTTGTAGCTCTTGTGTGTTAAATTGAAGTAGCACCTCTCTCACAGTGCCAACCCCTGGCTATTGAGTTAACGTGGCTTTGTTAATACAATCCATTCTGATAGTGTATTCTTGAAGGATTATGAAAAAGCGAGAGATATCAACGATAGATAGTGATCCAATGGTTGAAGATTTATAGTCTTTCAAGTTATTCAAAATCAGATCATCCAAGAGAAAGCTGCTATATTGAGTTTCTTCTTCTTCTTAAGGTGCCTGTCCGTTTCGAACGTTGGCGATCATATTGGCTATGATGACTTTGTTAGTTGCGCTCCGGAACAATTGAATGGAGGTTTTTCCAAACCAGGCTCTCAGGTTGGCCAGCCAGGATATTCTTCTTCGACCTGGGGCTCTCCTGCCTTCTATTTTGCCCTGCAGTATGGTCTGCAATAGCTCATATCTGCCCCTATTGCGCATTATGTGGCCCAAGTATTGCAACTTCCTGAATTTTATTATGTTAACCAGTTCTGGGGCCATATTCATCCTCCTCAACACCTCCTGATTGGTAATTCTATCAGTCCATGGTATCCTCAGGATTCTCCTATACAGCCATAACTCAAATGCTTGGAGCTTTGCTACTGTGCTTTGCTTTAGAGTCCATGATTCAACACCATACAACAGTACTGAATACACATAGCACTTCAGTAATCGAATCTTCGTATGCAAGGTGAGGTCATGGCTCTTGAAAACAGACCCCATTGTTATGAAAGCACTTTTGGCTTTTGCAATCCGACACCGGATCTCCTGAGAATTATCCCATGACTCATTAATCATAGTTCCAAGGTAGGTGTATTGTGTGACCCTATCAATTTTCGTCTGACCAATGTACAGCTCTGCTCCTTGGATGTCATCTTTACTAATGATCATGAGCTTTGTTTTGGCTGAGTTTATATCAAGTCCATAGGTTTTACTAGTTTCTGCAATCCTATCCATCAGCTTTTGCAGGCCCTCTATGGAATCAGAGAACACAATGGTATCATCAGCATAGCGTAAATTGTTAAGCTTCTCTCCATTGATTGAGATACCTTCATTCATATATTCAAGTGCTTCTCTGAAAATGTGCTCTGAATATAGGTTGAAAATGATAGGTGATAGTATGCAACCTTGTCTAACTCCTCGCAGGATCTTCACCTGTTCTGTATGTTCTCCATCTACTCGGAGAACAGCTGATTGATTCCAATATAAGTTGGCTATAATTGATAGGTCTTTTCCATCAATCCCAGTTCTTCTCAAGACATCTATCATTTTCTCATGTTGGACACAGTCGAAGGCCTTCTTGTAATCAATCAGACATGCAAAAACATTACAACCCACATCTCTGCATCTTTGAAACAGAATCTGCACACCAAACAGAGCTTCCCTTGTTCCCACAGCCTTTACAAAACCAAATTGATTGGGTGAAATTCGCTCTTCACATATGTTATAAATTCTTTTGTGAATGACTTTTAAAAACAATTTAAGCATGTGACTCATCAAACTTAATGTTCGGAAGTCTCCACAGGCTTTTGCACTTGACTTCTTGGAACTGCAATGAACTCTGACTCCAGCCATTGATTTGGGATTTTTCCTGTTGAGTATATGTGTTGAAAATTTTGGTTATTGTCTTCATATTTTCTTCATCCATTAACTTCAACAATTCAATGGATATTTCATCCGGTCCCGTTGCCTTTCCATCCTTCATCTGCTTCATAGCCGCCTTCACCTCTTCCAATAGAATCTTCGGTCCAGTGTCATCTTCAAAGACAGGCTGCTGTGCTCTGAGGTCATGGAATAAATCCTTTAAATATTGCTCCCACACCTTCTTCCTCTCATCCTTATCAATCACCAAATTGCCGTGTACATCCGCTAATCGACCACTTTTGTTAAAAAAGAACTTCCCAGCCACTTCCTTTACTTTACGATGGACATTGAAGCTATCATAGCGACTTTGATATAGCTATTTATATTTTATATTGAGTTTACATGGGTTAATTTATTAAATGGAATTTATGATATTTGTGATTGTGGAGTAAAACAATATTTCAATGAGGATTCTAATTTCGCCAGTAAAACTTCACACAAAAAACGTTCTTGATTGAATATCATTATTGAAATATTTAATAATATTCTCCTCTCTGTGAGTGTGAAGAGGTACAGACGATGAGCCACATCCTGGAGTCATGTCCACTAACCACATTCCATGGGGCTGCAACAATTGAATTTAGCTCTTGACGATGCCAACTCTGGCTTGATAATATTGTTTGCCAAACATAGTAAAAAGTATGTATTTTAGCTTACTGATTTTTTTGTTCTATTCTTCTTAGATGTATTATGTATAGATAGTGTATCCTTGTATATTGCTGCTCGTACCATACGCATATATATATATATATATATATATATATATATATATATATATATAATATATATATATATATAAATATTTTAATATTTTGGACATTTGTACAAAACATTCACAATTCCGAATTTCCAGTGAACGCTCAAGTAGTCTAAATTTTATTTATTTAAATTTTTTTATTCGATTTATTCACAACGCAAATGACACTAATGTAATAACATTGAAAGATGAAATAATAAAGTAGTCCTTGTGCTATTTTTCTTCCAAATTTATAAGTGAAGTTTCTTCCAAGTTTATAAGTCCAAGATAAGGTTAGAATTTCACGTGAACAATTTTTATAAAATTTTAGTCCAAAATAAACATTGAAACTATGAATTTTGAATTTAGATGGCTTGAATTAATAAATTAATTAGAAATATTCTACTGAATTGCCACTTGTAACGAATAATATTGAGTTATTCAAGAAAACTTGGAACCATTCAAGAAACACAAACTTGTAAACACAAATACAAACTGTAACGATCTTTTTCAATTAACAGATTATTTTCGATTCCTGGAGTCACAAACTTGGTCTTGAATTACTTAAGAGTAACATAATAAGTATAGACCGTGAGTAAGATAAATATGGTTAGTAGAGACCAAGATAGACCAAGTAACCTAACAGAGTAAGATAATAAATATAGACCGTGAGTAAGATAAATATGGTTAGTATAGACCAAGATAGACCTTAAGCAACTTATAGACCTTAACTTATACTACATTATTATTTCGTCTTTCAATGTTATTACATTAGTGTCATTTGCATTGTGAATAAATAGAATAAAAAAATAGAAATAAATAGAATTTAGATACAAATAGAATAGAATAGAATAAATAAATTTAGATACATCATAGAATCAAATTACTAAAATGGATAGAAAATATGAAAATTTCATTCCAACTTCACCATATTTCGTTTCTACTATTCCTCCCTCTTGCCACCCGTTACATCCCCTTTGACCAATCCGTCCCAATTAGGCATCGCTCTACACACGTCTTGTTGTGGGAGGAAGTGGACTACCGTAAAAGGAGAGAAGAGAGGACGAGAGAGTGAGAGACCCAGTAAGAAACATAGAGAGAGAGGAAGATAGAAACACACAAATAAATGTGAAAAGGAAATAAACTTTGAGGTGCACCTAGTTGGTTTGTGGGCGGAAATATGGCCGCTCAAAAAGACGCCGAAAAAATATGATTTAATTGGGAGTTTAGGGAGAAGCAGCTAGAGTGAGACCCACTACGAACTGTCAGTGATGGATGAATGGGAAGCCATGGCGTTGTTATTGAGGAATGCTGACAGTTTGTAGTGAATCACTAGAGAGTCACCCAGGACCAGGGTCCACTCAACCACGACAAATTGGATCGCAAACCGAAAAACATTCACAACCCGATTTTTAGGGGACGAGGGGATCTGCCCAGTGCCCCCCTCTCCCAACCAAAAATCTACTGAATGAAAATTTATTGCTTGTTCACCAATAATCTTGCTCACCCCTTCACCAACAGCGGGCAGCTATGCAGCTACCTATATAAGATATAGCTGACAGTCGGTGGTAATCACATACAGACGCAAAAGAGAATCAAAAGCTGTTGGAATGAGAAAATATTCAGCGATTCAGCAGATGGTTGATCGGTATTTCGTTATTTTTTCAATGTCTTTTTCCAATTAATCGTTCAGCCACTTCATAATTTTTGTGGTGCTTGTCTTCTGGAATTATTTCCCAACCAGACCTTTGAGACATGATCGCTTCTGCTGGCTCACACCAGTGTTCTTTATCTTTTTCTTTTTGTTCTCATTCTTCTTGTTCATTTCTACTTATTCTTCTTCTTCTACTTCTTCTTCTTCTTCTTCTCTTCTTCTTCTTCTCTTCTTCTTCTTCTTCTTCTTCTTCTTCTTCTTCTTCCTCTTCTTTATTCTCTATCTCCTCATTCTTTTCCTCCTTCATACTCATCTTATTCCCTTCTTTTCATCCTGTTTCTTCGTCATCATCTGCTACGTTGTTTTTCCACTTTGACGTCTATTCCAGTTCCTAATTCCTTGCTTATGTCCTTCCATTTCTGTCTCCTATTCTCTTCCTCCTCATTCTTGTTGTTCTTCTCCTTTCACTCACTTCCACTCCTTCTTGATACATAATTTTCAATTTTTCTGAATTCTCTACTCCTCCAACGTTTTTGCTCTCACCTCTCCATCACCCATTCAATTTCTTCGAATTTCATGATTCTCCTTCTCTCATTTACAATAATTTCTTCTTCACCACATTCTCTTTCATTTATTTTTCTTCGATTTTTTTCCTGCTATTTTTCTTGTTGTTCTTTTCTTTTTTGTTCTCCTCCCTCTTCTTCTCCATCACGTCCTCCTCCATCCTCTACCTTTCTTCTCATCCTTTTCTTCTTCATCTTTCTCACGGGAGAAAGAGAAGTCTTCCATTTTCTCACCGCTGATTCATTTTTGGAAGCGCATGTTTTATTGGAAGTTATTGTTCTGTCAACTGTGAGACTCTCGATCGAAGACAGATGGTTGATCACACCTGATGGATTGGACGTCTTTTTGGTTTAGAGTTCTTTGATGACCATTAATGAGAGAAAAAGAAGAAGAAGAAAACAGGAGACTGGAAGATATTTTTTACATTGTTGATGAATACATCAAACTGATTTTGGAATTCTCAGGTTAGGAGGTTGGTAACGGATGCGTTCACAGCTTTAGGCGAGCTCTAAACTAGCAGAAAGTGGCTTATAAATATTTCTTGAAATATTGGAAATGCAATGACAATATTTTCTCGATTCCTCAATAACAATGAAAATCTCTTCAACCTCTTAATGAATCCATTGTCAAAGGCTGTATCAATAAACGTTTTCAATAATTAACTCATCATTTATTTATTTATTTATTCATCATTTACAATCAAATTAAGGACAAAGAAACAGATACAGTCCAAAACTTCTTTCCATCCCAATTCCATAAAAAAAATTTCCAAATAAAGGTTATGTGCGACTCTTCAATTCTTCACTAACTTCTCCCACATTGAAACAAAACACAAACACTTGAAACAATTAATTTTGTACTTAGAAAAATTAAGATCCGAATTCTTAACAAAATTCTTTCTACTTAGCACTCAAAACTGTAAAATAAATAATTATTTGAAATATTTTGTTCCGAAAATTAAAGCAATCTTCTCCACTAGAAGCACAGCTGAATTCCAGAAGCCAATAACTAAACTAAACAACATTTCTTATAGAATCACTTTGTTTGGTTCATTGCTTCGCTGGAAACGCTTTCGAAATACAATAGTTCACAAATAAAGCATCAAGTTTCCATAATTATTCAAATCCTCTAATAGGCAACCAGTTGATCTAATTCTAGGATACTCATAAGTATTAATCTAGCACTTCCCTCTTCGCAATTTTCTTCCATATCCACAATAAATTAACCATAAAAATAACTTTTCGTCTTTTGTACGTCGCAAAGTATTCTTGCATCTCATTCAAGGAAGCATATCCTCCATTCTCCTTCGTTTTCTACTTTTCCGTCACTTTCTCCTCTCTATCCATTCATTCTTCTCTCTCCACACCCACTCCTATCCAACTCATTCCTCTCTGGGAAAGATTCCCAACCGATAACCGGCAACCAGCAATAAACACAAAATAAAATGCAATAAAACAAAAAAAAACTTCCCTCATCAAGTACTGAAGATAACCCTTTCTAAGATGGCCAAAGAAAGGCAGACCGATAAGAGAGAATCAAGTATAGAAAAAGACTCATTGTCCACCATTGAAAGCAGCCATTAAGCCGCAGTATTTTTTCCATTAGCTCTGCCTCGAGCCAGTCGATTATACTTATACTTTTTCAATACTTTGTGAAGTATATAATAGCCGATGAAAACTGTTTTTCAAAGCTAATAAACCGTCTAAACAAATACGCTGATGCTCATTTTTTCTACCAACTAATCTGTGAACATATCTGGTAATATCCACTTTAAACCATCACCATTTCCCATGGATAACATCAATGCTTCCCATTCAGGCAATGCTGACAGTTTGTGGAGAGTCTCATAATATCAATAGACTCGTTGCTTGAGTCTGGGTACCGGTGATGTTAATCTCAGCTGCGCTGGCAGTTGTCCATTGTTCAAATAAATTCACGAGCCAAGATATCAGGATGTGCTATCGGTACAACATGCCTGCTATGCTGCTATTACCACCTCTTTGAACTTGTAATACCCGGCTGAACCACCACGTGGTTGAAGTGACCTCTCTTGTGAAGGTTTTAGTGTCTGAGGCCCGTCATCACCCATTCCACTAAACGAGGTTTCGTTTGTTGACCAAAAATCCAGAAAAGATTTTTATTTTTATAAAAAACATAGCAAATTATTTAAAGTCTATATTCTGTATTTGAGTTTGTATAAGTGATATATTGGAAGACTCAATTTGAAATCAAATTTATTATCAAAACAAATAATATAGCCAATAAAGAATTCATCGATAATAAAATATTACTTATATGATGTGACTATTTATAAAGTCAAAAGTGTCCGGAAATGACAAACTTCAATATGTTCATATTATGGATTTAATAACTTCTATTCTATTGTGTTTGAAGCTTAAATGACATCCAGGCTTGTGCTAGGAGGATGATAATAAGGGATGATTGGGAGAAGATGAATAATGTTTTCCAGTTTTTTATTATTCTCAAACCTTAATTAGCTCTCCATGAGATTGCCTGTCGGTCATATTCATATACATGTATCATGTACATCAAATTGGATTTAAATAAATTGATAAATTAACTTCTAGGAACTTGCAACCCAACCGTCGGTTGTAGTGATTAATTTGTCCCGAATTGTGCACTTCCTAACGGTCTAAATATCAACTATAAGATAATACGACAAACTGATCGAATGATAATGTCAATTCTATTCTGAATATTTTTTCAAATTTTAATGGCTTATCCAATTGAAGCTTAATCATTTCTCAAAACATATGTGACTTTCAACACAAATTACTTCTTAAATTCAAGTGAATTTCAATATAATAATAATAATCATAACATAATTATTAGAATTTTTCTTTTCGTAAATTAAGAATTTCCATGGAATAGAGATATTCAATTTGTCTGGATTATTTGCCTCTGGAGTTACTGACATTGAATAATTATATTAATAATATACAAAGTATCAACAATTTTATGATCGCAGCCTGGTACTTTTTCACAAATATGCCAGCAACTGCCAAACCCAATCCATTATCCTGTTATTGGAAGATTTGAAGAAAGCAAAGAATCTCGTGAGAGAGAATTCTGTACGGATTTTCAATGCATCCGGTTCCCAATTATTCCACCATTGTTTTTCCTTCAATACATTTGGAAATTTCGCTTACATCATTGTGCGTTCACAATAGCAGCCGGCAATTCGCTTTGCCCGTGTTTCTCGTATTTCTTAGAAACGAATCTGCTTGTTTCGTGGAATCGCAAAAGAAAGTGGATAAAGAAACAAGGATGATGAAATGAGAGAAATACGGGTTGACCATGACCCCTTACCCCTCTACTACCGGAAAAAATTGTTGGAGAAAAAGTGTATAAATTGGTCATTGTTTTGTCAGTTCTCTGTACGGATCGTGCAGTTTTTTAGTTTTTGAACGTTTTGTAGCAGTTTTGAAAGTACAGAGTACCGGAGTGGTAAGCACGTACACATCTGTAGGCAATGGGACGAAAACTTCAATTCATCCTTGTGGATTACTTTCTGATACCTTATACTTCTGTATACTTCCCTTGAGATTCTTGAATATTTTTCTATTTGAATTAAAGGAAATTAATGAAAAATTGCCTTTCTTCAGCATCAACATTAACAATATTCAATTTGGATTCTTGTTTGATATTTAATATACTCTATTCCCAATCACAAGAAAATTGTACATTTTTGGAAGAATGATTGGGAATGATTTCTTGGAAAAAGTGACACACTATTGAGAAACATCTTAGCATGATATGTATGTTTTTGTTGACGTTTCAACGGTTACAGTTCTCAATAATATTGTCAATATCACATTCTTCTTTTCAAAGCAATTTAAAATCGGTCTTCTGAGAAAGTTCATTAATATCGATTCTGCTTCAATCATAACTACTTTCTGTTTGATACCGAAGCTACTAGTAGTTCTGTGAACAGTAGACCTCACGCAGTTTTCTCATCCACAATTATCTGATGTCACCTGTTCTAGTTGATTCAGTTGAATCACAATTTTACTCTTAAAAACTGTTATTTGTTTTCTCCAAGATCAAAAACGCACTTATGTTAATAAACTCAGTTCACGTTTGAATTTGTATCCCATATGATGATTTATCCAGTTTCCTGATAATCATTCCATCTCGTAAAAATATTTCTCAACTATTTTAAAATTAATTCTTTCAATCAAAAATATTAAAATTTCTTTGGTATTATTCAGTTCATTTAATAGTTTCTCATTTTATTTTCAATCACCTATTAAATTTGTTTTCCAAATGTGAGAATATTGATACTGATGTGCAAGCATCATAAAAAATAATATTGAAACCCTACCTTATAGAAATAGACACGGTCAGACATCTGTGTAATGCAGGCAATGAATAACTTATCACTTATCAGCTGATTGATTATGACTAATTCTATAGTCTGGTTGATCCTATCTTCAAAGTAGATGATATATTATACAGAGTATGAATATCAGAGTATGAAAGAATACCTTTTCTTTTCATATTACTCTTAAAATGCAATTGTTTCAAAATACCTTGTGTATACATGGACGCGCAGTTGAAAAAGGAATATTCCTGCAAAATCTCAACGAATTCTATCAATGCGTTTGGCCGTAATCGCGTTACATACAGATAGACAAACAAAAGCAAATCGAGTTGAATCATAGACCTTACTACGTTTTGTCAATTAAAAAGTTATACCTATTCTTAATTTGTTCAGTTCAATACCTTTTAGAGTATTCATTCAACATACTACATTGATATGCTATAGGTTATTTTGAAATAGGTAGATTGTGTAACTCATTCATTCCTTATCTAGGATCTTAGGATCTAGGCCATGAAACAAATATTAGGTACAAATGTGAGCCCAACCACCTATGATGAGATTACTGTCAGCATTCCCTATGAATAACATTGATAGTTTCCTTTTAATCAATGCTGACAATTTAAAGCGAATCTTATCATAGTTCAACTTGATTATTTCCACCGCTAACTTGATTAGACTGTGTATAACTGTTGAGGTGATAAACTATCACTAGAACTAAATTGAATAAAGCCAGACCAACGTATAAACAAAGTTTAATTCTTTCATAGCCTATTAACAGTCGACGCCGATGAGTGTGTAAGGTCACTTATAACCAACTGCAACCACTGAGTTATAACCAGCACTTCAGTTATAATGCATTCGGTAGTTATATTGGCTCACTGGCGATTAACTCTCGCGTCAATAACTTGTGTAACTTGCTACTGTTTTTTAACGGCCGGTTAACAGTGGCGCACTCATTTCGATCTTAATTAACAAAGCTCTATTTCATTGAATAATGATTGTCGGCGACGCTGGGAATCGAACCAAGGTTTGTTTGAGATTGACTGGGAGTGAGAATTAGGATGTATGAGAGAGAGAGAGAGAGAGAGTGAGAGATGAATTGAGAGAGAAAAGGTATTAAAATATTGTGGAAGAGACAATAATTTCATTTAGCTTGAAGCTCAATTGCCCATACTCACCACAGATACAGCAAAGGTTTGTCAATAAATTTTTTTTCATATTCCCATATATTTCACTGGTTTAACACTGTATAACCTGTATTACTTTTACGAGTACAGGTTGTAGATCAGTGTTGAAGTGTGAATAACATCTGTAGTCTCATAGAATCGATAAGGTTGATAGAATCTTCAGTATGAAAAATACTGAACCCTGAAGAATACTGAGCCCTAAAGACTCTTTGCATTTCAAAACTTTCATTCCAAACTTCAACTTCAAGAATTGTACACTATACATACTTTCTTACTTCTATTCGAACATATTATAATTGAAAACATTGGGTGAGTCTTACCCGAAAACTTAAATACTTACTTCTCCTCTCATCAACAACTTCTCAACATGAAAATCATTTCAAAAAAATGAATAGTATCTAGTTTTCGGCTACTCATCCACTCCTATCTACAATGAAAGTTCTCTTGCAATCGCCTACAAAATGCATATATCGAAGCTGGATTCTTACTTATCAGTTTCAGAGTCCGTGTACAGTTCAGTGACAATATTATTCCCATGTGTTCCAATGGGCCTATTCCCACCCATCCCGGCCGAGCGAGCATTAGAACTTATGGAAAGAATATTTTTTATTAACCGGACACGGACCCTGATACTGATTGATAATGTGGAATCCAGCTTTGAGCTTTTTTTCAGTGTTCTCTACCACAGTTAATGATTAAACTCATGTAACAAAAACGTAAATTATCCATCGCTTTAGCTGAGCTAGCCCAGGAAATTAGTATAGTGAAAGTTTAAATCAATTATCTTACTGCTTTCGGCTCCTTTCTTATCGAATAATCTTGACTGACTCTCTGAAAGCTATTATACAATTATAATAGCAACTTTCCCAAGCTCTGTAATCTAACAAATGAAATCTATGTTACAAAAAGTAAAATAAATGAGCGTCTTTTCCATGCTTTATACTGCAACAAATCGAATTAATGTAGCAAAAACAATAAAAACGAACTCAGAATGCAACAGTTAATTGAATTATTGACGAAATTACAATAACTGAAGACCGGGGAGAATACAGTCACGCCTTCAGTTGCACCGTGCACCGCTTTCTGCATAATGCACCGTGAAGTCCAAGTTTCGCAGCCATAAATCACAGCTGGTTTCGCCTGGAGGCAGCTGGACGCGGTGTAGCGTGAAGAGCTGCAGCAGTCCCCTCAATGGTGGCCGATCCCTCTAATGGCCGCGTTAATAACAGGTCTCTCATTCGAATTATTATTATTGTCTGTGGCGATAATTTGCCGGCCGCGATTATGATCGGCTGATGCAATTAATTTCATTAGGTGAAATCCGATGCTGCTAGGGTGAGATCCACGTTGAACTGACAGCGATCCTCACCGATGGAATCGATGTTTGCCGTTCAACTGATACTGAATGAAACATTGAGAGAGTATCCTTCACACTACGCTATAATGAGATAAACTTTAAATTGTCAGGGTTCCTTTGGAATAGCATCAATGCTACCCGTTCAACTTTTTGCTGACTGTATGGAGTGAATCTCACTATATACTACGATAATGTTGCATTGCGGGTTTAGGTTGGAAGGGTTGATGTGGCGAGAGAGAAGTAGTGAGGAAGAAAGAAAGAAATAGAGTGAGAGAGATATGGGTACGAAAGAAAAAAATGGAAGATATCCTGGAAATAAAGTTGAGGAAAGAGTACATTGAAGGATTGAAGCTGATTAACAAAAGAAAAATATATACTTTGATACTTATTTTACATCCTAGTTTTATTGTATCGTAGAAACAACAGTATTAACTTATTGATAGAGGATGAGAATACTGTTATGGTAATTATTATGAAAAATTATTTGGAACCTATCGAGAATCCTTGCAGACATTTTTGTTATTTTAAGACCAGTTAATTTAATGACAATACGTTTTTTCACAATTTTTCAGCAGGTGGATGAAGAGCAGATGATCAAATACGTATTGACTTCCATTTTCAGATTAATTGCAAACCATAAAGAAATGATTTTGAGACTCATAAATATCAGTTGATTATGATGTAGAGCTGGTCTCAGTCACCATTCCAAGTAAAATAATGAGAGCGTTTTATCTGCATGTTAAGATAACGCATAAATCAAAATCTAGCTTGAATAGAGAATCAACTTTTTCAATAAATTTGAAAATAGAGCTCTGCTGTATTTGTTGAATACAGAATATTGTATATTGATTATTAAAGAATATTGGATACAGAAATTGAAGTCGTAGCAATGGTTGGAGCTGTATATAATTGATTATTTAAATTAAATATCACGGAATAACTAAATTATTAGCTGATTCTGGGAGATTTCAGAACTTGTAACATGGATAATTGTGAATAAAAATGAGTTCCAAACGTTTCCCTCTATAACCTTTCGTTGACTGCACTATATCACAAGTAGTATTAATTAATTAGTAACGTGTATGTTACAGACAGGCAGACAGACGTTAACGGAAGCGAGTTAATATAGAACTTATAAATTAATGTTGTGTATTATTCATCTGAAATCATGTGTCGGCGCATAAAGTCTGTCTTTCTGACAGTCTGTATAACAACTGCCAAATAACAGCATCAGCTTCTTTAAATGAATGAAAAAATTACAGAAATAGCATGCAAATAGCTCCAGCTGACTAATAAATGATACATCAAAACAAATTATAAACAAATTCTTATGCTCTTTCAATATTGTTTTTGAAGGGCGGATTCAAGGATCCAAAGGTTCAAAGAACCCCACACGTCAACCGAAGCTTATTGTGTTCTCAAGAAGTATGTTAGTTACGCAAACCAATACCTATAGCTGCGTTTACACCGGAGTTGATAACAGTTATTAACTTGACTGAATCGTCAAAAAATTCTCTTGACAAACGTTAATAACTCATGTTTATAATAGAAAATTCTCTGTTATTAACAAGATCTTGTTATCAATATAATTGACTTCCATATGATTTACTTTTTACTTCCATATGCTATCAATTCCGGTGTGAACGCAACTCAACATGATGTTATTGACTTTTGTAATTAACATCAGTTAACTAAAATGTTAAAAAGTTGTGTTATTAACTCCGGTGTAAACGCAGCTTATGTCCTTCACAAGAACCAAGAGTTTTTCCCTATACTAATATACCATTCATCACCTGGTTTCAATCCTTGTCGCTATCCAGTGTGATATGCTTGGCAGTCTCTTCAGACTGATTAGTCCTCGTGACCTACGTGAGTTCCACTCCTGGCCTTCTTTGTAGGTCCTTCCGCTGAGGAAGGGGCGGCCAAGTTTCCTCTAGGGGCACCCGTCCACCCCTGACTCAGCCTCTTGATCCACATTTGTGCCTGTTTTTTCACCCATCACTGGTCTCTTGGGTTTTTCTTTCTGCCCCTCCGAAACTCTGCAGGGTTAAAAGCCTCAGCTCTCCCAAGAAGGTTTGCCTGAATGGCCGCCCTCCTTTGAGCAGTGGTGAATTTTGGCCTCTCCACCCATAAACTCGTGACCTACGTGAGTCACACTCCTGGCCTCTTTGTAGGTCCTTCCGCTGAGAGAGGGGACGCCAAACTAACTCTTGGGCACCCGGCCACCCACGACTCAGCCTCTTGATCCACATTTGTGCCTGGAGTTTCGCCCATCTCTGGTCTCTTGGGTTTTTCTTTTTGCCCCTCCGAAACTGCCCTGATGGGGCGATTCCCGTGGATTTGAAGGCAAGGCAACTTCTGAACTTCTCAAGGCAACTTTTACGACAATCATGGATACTGTGGGTGAATTCTGGTTTTCAACACATTCTTGAGTACGATGATCGACTCAAATCTCCCCCAACCCACAGGGGGTAAAGAAGGAGTAAGTCAATTTTGTTGTCCAACGAACTTGACCTGTAAAAGGGCTAGAAGAATTCGTGATAAAGATTTGAAGCTGATTGATCAATTCTCTCTAAAGTTCTCGTCCATTATAACAAACAGACAGAGAACTACTGTAGGCTCTAGTAAGTCAAAAGTGAGAACTTCGCTATCGCTCGTTCAATAATAATAATACGTGGTTGAATTAATTCTCAGTTCTTATTTTCTGTTGTAATTGAGTTTTTCTAATGAAGCATGAGAGAATTATTATCCTTTTCAGCATACATCTGCACAATCATGTTTAAGATTAAACGAATGAAAATCTATGATCATGACTAGTTTTCGGTTTTGTTCCACTCATTTCTCTTCTCCTGATGTCTCGTATTCTTAAGTGTTCAGTGTACATAAGAATTACTCACATTAATACATGTCGTTTCATATTCAACAAAATATACATATCATATCATATTATTTAAAGGAAACATTCCAATATTCTCGAGCTCTCCTACACACTCCCTTCATCAAAATGTCTTATTGTGAATTCTCTCTCATTCGACACTGGACAATAGAAAGTACAATACCCTCTCTTTATTCTTCAATACATTCTTCTCTTACATGCATACTCTTTCCTTTCCTCAAACTGAAGATAGAATGAAATTAAAAAAACAATCTTGAGTTTCTTAAGCTTGACTCCCATGAAGCTGCTAGAACACTTTGAACTGTCAGCATTCGTTATCAATAGCATCAATGCTTCCCATTCGACCAATGCTGACAGATTACAGTGAATCTCACCATACAGGACAGTCAAAGGTGAGCATGGCCGACTAAATTAATAAACGCTCAATATACACTTCGGATCAGAGGAGGATATAATAAACTAGAAAATATTCTTCATTCATAAGAAAGAAGAGTTACCCCGTGAGAGCTGAAGGGATTTCCATTTCAGGCTCTAGAGACCAGGTAGTGAGTAAAGTAGAAAAGTAGAAGAAGAAGAAGAAGAAGAAGAAGAAGAAGAAGAAGAAGAAGAAGAAGAAGAAGAAGAAGAAGAAGAAGAAGAAGAAGAAGAAGAAGAAGAAGAAGAAGAGGAAATCGAAGAGTAAGGGCCTGAACTATTACTGCTAGTACGGCGTGCTCTATTGAAATTCAAATCGTGCACCGCCCAGATTTTATTGTCTCTTCTTAATAGTGTACAGTATATTATATATATTTTTCTATCTTCGTCACAGTTTGCCTCTCTTGAGCATTATTTTCTCACACATTTACGTTGTGGGAATTTGGTGAATTTCCTTATCCTCAGTAATAAAATTGTTTGAATTCAACTTGGAAATGACCCAAGTTAGGGTTGAAACTAGAGTTGAAGTATTTTAAAGTTTTCAAAATAAAGGGTACTACAAGATTTTTATATTGTTTCCATTAATTTGTTCAAAAGTAGCCCATGTAAGTGAAGTGTTTTTATCTACGTATAGATAAACCATAGGCGACTATCGTCTCTACTTGAAATCAACGATCACAGGTATCCCTTTCTGGTCAAAATTCACTGAGAGAACATCAATTTTCTGTCTAGATTGAATGAATTACAAAGGTATCATATTTCCGTTTTTCGACTATGAACGCACCCGTATCGAGAATGAATGAACACACTTATTTCAACATAATTTTAAATTAAATAGTGTTATATGTGGAAAAACAACACAAGAATAAGTAGGAGCATCCATTATTGAACATTTAAATAAACAAAACATCACATTTGTGTGCTAATACAAGCCCGTACCATGTTTCTCAAATATCAAAGCATCAATTTGCAATGACAGTAACTGGTTTTTTGATACTATTCAGATTGAATATTCAAGGGAGAAGAACCAGAAATGTGACACATCAAGTAGAAAGTGACAGGAATAGCATCGTTTGGAAATTCTAAACTTTTTGGAAATGTTGCTAATTTGTAGAATAGTCATTTGTCAGATAGAGAAAGAGATAGTGAATAGTGTATGGGTTAGAAATGGAAAGAGAGTATAAGGATTAAGGAGAGAGCAAAATAAAACTGGAGATATAATAAGAGAGCCTCAATAAAGCAAGAAAGATAGAGTGATAGTGTAATGTGACAATGAGGAAAGAACTAGTCATATTGATAAATAGTATATACTGGTAGTTCGGAGAACAGTAGAACTCGCTTACTAACATCACTACTCACACACGCCCGCCTATTCACACTCAAACATACATACAAATTGGATTTAGAGTATAATGATATATGCAATAGGATCGGTGGACGATGCTGAGAAATAGAAGCTCTTTACATTTTTGAGCTCGGAAGCACGGTTGAAAAGATACAAAATCGGAAACTTGGATTGGGCCTTGGAAAAAATTAGGAAATTTTAAAATTTTGAACATGTGATAAATGAAATAATACCGCTGTGAAGCACTGAGAAGAATGAGCCCATCATGAACCCTGATCTGATAAAGTATTGAAAAGTCAGGTAGATGTTTAGGGTGAAATTTCCTAATAAAGGGCCGCTATCTTGAAACGAGTATAATTGAAAATATATATACATAAGTTTCTGCGACTTGTTTCAAAGTATTTGTATACCAAATTTTATCCAAATCGGACCATAACTGCGGTACAAACAAACAAACAGACAAACACCGATTGACTTGAAACATAGAATTCGCTTCGCTCATTCAATCAATTTATAAAGCAGTTAATATAAAGGCGAACGGACTTATAACAGATTGGCGTATGCAGACAGACGGAGGAAAAATCCCTTCCTAGGTTATCGAATGTTACAAAGTTGCAACGCACATAGACTCCGTCTATCGACGATGTTTGCTCATGTCTTAATATGTTTGATTTCTCTCCATCTTTCTGCATACGTCTGTCCTTCTGTTGCAATATGTCGACTTAACTATGGAGAAAGAAAAACACTGTTGTGAGATTCACTACATAATTTCAGCATTGGTCGAGTAAGAACAATAATAAGAACAAGAATAAGAACAAGAATAGGAACAAGAATAAGAACAAGAACAGGAACAAGAATGAGAACAAGAATATAACACAAGAATAAGAACAAGAATAAGAACAAGAATAAGAACAAGAATAAGAACAAGAATAGGAACAAGAATAAGAACAAGAATAGGAACAAGAATAAGAACAAGAATAGGAACAAGAATAAGAACAAGAATAAGAACAAGAATAAGAACAAGAATAGGAACAAGAATAAGAACAAGAATAGGAACAAGAATGAGAACAAGAATATAAATAAGAATAAGAACAAGAATAGGAACAAGAATAAAAACAAGAATAGGAACAAGAATAAGAAAAAGAATAAGAACAAGAATAATAACAAGAATAAGAACAAGAATAGGAACAATAATAAGAACAAGAATAGGAACAAGAATGAGAACAAGAATAAGAACGAGAATAAGAACAAGAATAAGAATAAGAACAAGAATAAGAATAAGAACAAGAATAAGAACAAGAATAAGAACAAGAATAAGAACAAGAATAAGAACAAGAATAAGAACAAGAATAAGAATAAGAATAAGTATAAGAATAAGAACAAGAATAATAACAAGAATAAGAACAAGAATAAGAACAAGAATAGGAACAAGAATAGGAACAAGAATAAAAACAAGAATAGGAACAAGAATAAGAAAAAGAATAAGAACAAGAATAAGAACAAGAATAAGAACAAGAATAAGAACAAGAACAAGAATAAGAGCAAGAATAAGAACAAGAATAAGAACAAGAAAAGGAACAAGAATAATAACATGAGAATAAGAACAAGAATACTTTATTTTCCATTAATCAATCAAATTGCAATAGGCTTCATCACATACATAATCAACATTGAGCGTGTCAAAAACAAAAATTTAAAACAAGTAGATCAGCAAGATAAGGTAATTTTTCAATAATTGTATCTGGGTTGGATGCCATATATTCACTGAGATTATAGAAACGTTTAAAACTAAAAACTAATTTAAAACGTTTCTGTGGCAGATTACAAACCCACAGTGGAAGTTTATTGAGTATCATGTATCTGTGATGGTAATGACTCTTATGTGTTTTTGACAATCTTTTTTGAGAGATAGGAAGATCAAACTTTCTTCTTGTGTTATAGGAGTGCCCTATGCTGTTGAAATTGTGTAGATTAATTTTTACTTGAACTAAATTATCATTAATATATAAAGTTGGCACTGTCATCTATCTTCTATCTTCTTCTATCTATATCTATCTATATATATATATATATATATATAAAAGCGAAATGGCACTCACTCACTGACTGACTGACTGATTCACTCACTCACTCACTCACTCACTCACTCACTCGCATAACTAAAAATCTACCGGACCAAAAACGTTCAAATTTGGTAGGTATGTTCAGTTGGCCCTTTAGAGGCGCACTAAGAAATCTTTTGGCAATATTTTAACTCTAAGGGTAGTTTTTAAGGGCTTAAAGTTCGTCTCTTGGCATGTATATTCTTCTTCTCCCAATCTCTTAATTATAATTGAAATTTCCATATCATATGTTACTATAGAACTATAATCTAGATAGAGTACCTTCTCTCGGAACAGTTGTTAACTGGCAACTAAATTAACTAAATTTTGTCAGGTTGGCATTAAGTTGAGTTGACTTTGTTAGGTTGGCACCAAGTTGAAGATTTAAATGCATTTATCGCGGAAAAATTGATTGGGCACTGCTACTTCATTCCTTATATATCCTAATATTACTAGCCATCAGGCTCGCTTCGCTCGCCATATCCGTTTAGCTAGACGTTTAGTCTGGACCCCGACTGGATCGTCCTAACATATGATAAAAATGCTCAAATGAAAAATGCAGGCGAGCGGAGCGAGCCAGCTGATCTCATTCTTGGACGATCCAGTCGGGGGTCCAGGGGGCGGAGCCCCCTGGCTAGACGGATATGGCGAGCGAAGCGAGCCTGACGGCTAGTTATTTAATATTTAACGAAACTTTATCTGCAAGATTCTCTTTGTTGCAGCTCATCGATTATTCTCACCACTACTGAATACATTGAAACATTGGTGTTCTGTGTAAGGAATACTGACAGAATGAAATGAATCTTACGATAGATATAGAGAATACTTGATTTGTGAAACAATGATATATATTTGATGAGCAAGTTTATCTCAGTGAACGCCTTCTTATAGCGATGTAGTGACACGTTCGTTGGACGTCCC
The DNA here is from genome assembly GCF_014356525.2 of Nilaparvata lugens. Taxonomy (NCBI): domain Eukaryota; kingdom Metazoa; phylum Arthropoda; class Insecta; order Hemiptera; family Delphacidae; genus Nilaparvata; species Nilaparvata lugens. The sequence continues at coordinate 43,252,747 of NC_052510.1, read as the reverse complement.
ACTGAGCTGATGGTTTCTCTCAGTGAGTGGTTCACAAATTAGTTCGCAGATCACACATCCAACAGCTTCCACCTGCAGCTGAATTAGCTTGTTTATTGTAAGGACATGCTCGTCGAATTAGAATAATTCCAAAATATCCTAGGATGTTATATCTACATCATGAAAAATGTTTTGATAGTCCACCATTTTTGTATTACAAACTTTCAAGTGACTCAGAGAAAGAATTTGAATACGCGGACATGATTCTAATTTGCATAGAATAAAACAATCGTATAAGTTTTCTCTTTAATTTATTATCAATTTAGCGTATGGCTTCCAAGACATCAATCAGTATTCATTTATCTCAATAAAAATTGAGATCTCTCTTCATAATTATAGATATAACGCATATTGTTATGATAACTCGAGCTTACGCACAGGCCTTTGATGCCTATATGTAAGCTTTTTCCTATCTCATACAAGAATGTTATACAAGAATAAAATTATTGTGATAGCTCAAGAGTTTTATTGTTTAGTACAGTTCTATATTTTGTTGTTTGATTTTAGTAAGTATATTATATCGTTTCATGAATTGTATAAACTTTATTGCTTAAGATTCTATGTAACTGCTTTGAATTGTATTCAGAAAGAAAAAATAAATTGAATTGAATTGAATTTACAGCTTCACTTCTTCAGGATCATGATTTCTCTGTGATTAGTACGTTCTATGAAGAGGAATCTGTAACCTCAATTACTTCATATCAAATGGAACGGAAAAGAGAACCCCATCAAGTTCTCTAGTGGCAATCATTAAAATGAAGTGTACAGTAGCTGGCAATAATGCAATGTAGCTTGCATAGTATATCTGTGCAACAGAATGTTGGTTCCAAGTGAACCTCCCTCAAGTTCATTTACATCAGATTTGATGGGATTTCTACAAGGACGGATTTTGGCAAACAAATCTCCACTCATGTGTTGAGATTCATATAATGTGTTTGTCAAGTTATGTTCAATTTAATAGAATTTATGAGAATGACAAAAAACTTGTGTTACACTGTAACTGGACATAAAAATATAGACTTAAAAATACAGAAAAGATAGGTTCAAGAATAATTCTTCTCTCTCCTCAATATAATTCAATGACAATAAGAATATGAACTTGAAAATTCAAATCTGTATCACTTGTAAAAATCCGTCTTGAATTTTTTTTGCTGGAAATGCTTACACAAATCCAAGGCTTGCACACTAACCGTTGACCCAATCCTTCATTGATATCTTTCTCGTTCATTTCTGATCCATCTTTCTCTCTCTCAGGATGAACTTATCTCACTTTATGTACAACTAGCAGTTACCCGTGCTTCGCTACGGGGAACATGACAGAAAAGGATTTTTTTATTGGACTGATATTGGTATTGGCTTCTGATGAATAAAAACTGTATGTTGTAAAAAAATTGACATATTATCTTTACTATAAGTCAAACAGGCTTTTCATTTGATAATTGAGTGAATGAGACAGCAATCGGACATCTGAGTCGGGGGGAAAAATATACAATGAATAATAATAATAATAATAATACATTTTATTCCCATTAATATACAAATAAGCAATCTAATCAATAAAATTTACACAATATTCAAATACAATTTATGAAATTTTTTTACAAATATAAATAAATTTCATTTTTTCGGAAATTAACCTACTCAACTATGGAAAACCCATGTTCTAGAGCAGGTGTAATAGTAATACATTAAGTTTAGAGTGGGGGTGCAAATAACCCCTGAGAAAGTGAGCTTACAAATATTGTTCGAAATTTATGTTTCCTATATTATGCCTTCCAGTTGTTTGATCCAGTTTTTAATGGCGCATTTAAATTTTCTTGAGTTTTCTATTATCTTGATGTGCACAGGAAGTAAATTGTGGTATTTTGGTGCTAGGTGGTTGAAGTAGTGTTGTTGGTATGTTGCCTTCCTAGCCACGTTCGTGATGAGAAGGCTTCTATTCCTTGTGTTATGACAGTGGTTTCTGTTTTGAAAGCTTTCTGGGTTTTTGTGTAGTCTGCAAATAATTCTAGGGAGTAGAGTTGTCTTGCGTCCATCACACCAAACTCATTGTAGAGCTGGTCTGACGGATAACGAAGAAAGTGGCTTCTGCTTGATGATTTTGATTATTAGTTTTTGCACTTTTATAAGGGGGTCGAGGTGAACGTAGTTTGTTCCTCCCCATCCTACAATTTTATAGGTACGCAAAAACTGAACTAATAATGTGTTTGTCCATCAGTTCGCCGTGCAGCTCGCCATACAATATTTGGCTATCCATCACAAGTGGAAAACATGCGAACATGAATACAGAAGTATGGGCCATTTTTTATTTGATTAAATTCATGTTTTGAACAATTCATTGTTACGAATGACAAATTGATAGGAGCTTATAAATATTTTCTAATTCAAATGAAATAACTTCTGGAAAAATAATGATTGGATAAATACCAATATTAAATTATTGTTGACAAAGAACTCAGTACATCGACAATTCATTCAACTAATTCGGTACTGATAAAATTATAATCATTTTTTTATTGATAATCAATTTCATCAACTAATCATAAACTGACTGAAAAAAGTACTTCAATTTCCATGAATTCAATTAATATAATTATATAAATCTAAAGTGTAGGTCATATTTTATCTAAATTCACAAAGAGTTCGATTCTTGTTGGCAAGAAATCATTGTTATTTCACTAAAAGATAGGATAAAATGAATAGTTGCCCTTCCAGGGGGAGCTTTGACAACCCACAAGACTCATTTTTCATTTACATAAATATCGAAAAAGAGCATAGGACCTTATTTTTTGTTCAGCTTGCCAAAATACCCCTCATTTCAATATTAAAATTTTCGACTGACTGTACAGTGAGTCAATCATTCCATCAAGGCTTGAATAATTTTGAAATTGTAATTAAATAAAAATGGCAGAAAATAATTATCATGTAAATATCAACACCTTTAATTAAAGACATATTAACTGCATGCGTTTTCATATTGCCGATACAGCATTGATAAAACTGCAGACGTTTATTTAGCAGTCTCAAAAAACTGTTCTAGCTGAAAAATTGATAATCCAAGCCACGTGTAGGCCTATACATTGCATCAGGAAAACGAAGTTCAAAACTATGATTTTCCTAAACATATGTTTTTGAGATAATTTCTTTGATGCAGCTGTTTCACATTCACCATTATATTATACAGAGTTTATGAAAATAAAAATATTTATTGACTACCAAAACAATACTATTATTATATTAATCATAATAATTAATTATCAGAACAATACTTTTATTATATTAGTAATAATAATATTATTAAACATATTTATCCATTATCAGAACAATATTATTGAGGTTAAGTGGAATCAGGTAGAAAGCAATAGTAGAACAGATGTTCTTTTTTGAATTTCTATCATATTATTTTGTTATTATTTTCAATGATTACAACATATGTTAGAATATCACATGTCAATAAATAAATTATCCCATTTCCATATGGCGTTCACCTTACCATGTTCATAACCTTACTTAATAGGATCCTTTTTCATCCTTTGAAATCCTTAGAGGCAAAATATCTAAAAATCCGTTCTTCGTGCGCGTCTAGCATGTTTGAAGAATATTTGTGCAAAGTTTCAGGTCTGTAGGACAATTAGTTTGAGCTGTAGTGTGATTTTACATCAAAATTTTCGAAAAATGCCCTCTTCAGGTCCCCCCTGTGCTCCTGATCGAAATTTTTCTGCATAGAACTAATTTTTTTTCGTAGCTGAACAAAAAAGTTCCTCATGACTTTGCTGTTCAATGAGCGGTTGAAAAGTACAAAATTTTGGGGGGGCCCCAGCTCCCTCAGGGGGGCAAATTTCTGAAAATCCTTTCTTAGTGGATGTTTTCAGGCTACCATAAACAATTGTGCAAAATTTCAAGTTAGGCTCAGTAGTTTGGGCTGTGGTGTGATTTCAGTCTGTCGGGGCTTAGCCTTTTATAAGTATAGAGATTTTACCATTTCCACTTAATATGACAAACAATTTTTTTTTACATCATAACTATGATGATAATTATTCGATTATTCAAATTTTTCTTCTTCTACTCATCTCTATCAGCTTTAACTTCATTCTCTCATCTTCATATATTGCATTCTATGCTTCCTACTATTCAATTTTATTTCCAGTCTATTTTTTCATTGACAAACTTTCCATTCCTCAATCTTATCCAGGATGTAAACATAAGAATTTCAAAGTAGAACTATCCTTACTACATTTATTCTAAAGTGAATATTGAAGATGGATTATAGAAACATATATACGGACATACAGTATTCTTTACTCTCTCACTCAATCTTTGTCTTTCACTTTCTCTCTTTCACTCTAATAAAAATAGATTTATGCATGATCAGAAGTAGCCTAGTGGCGACTACCCGGTGTGATTTACCAGTATGACATCCTCCCTCCCACTCGCTGCTATGCGGCTATTTGTTTGTCTCTCAATAAATTACTCAGACGGCTGCCGGTCCCCCTTATTTGTTGGATAGGGAAGGGAGTGAGTAGAAGAAGTCCAAGGGGGCATAGCCCCCCTTAGAGCCCAGCCCTGAGGCAATGGGGGGCACAACTCTGGTACGCACACACCCCTGCAGGAGCAGGGCCCACAAAGAATAAATACAAAAATTCACGTTGCTTTTGTTATGGTTGGAAGTTTGTCAATAATGATATGCTATGTATAATTGATGTAACACAGTATACTCGTTTAGTGCATAGTACAGTCTATGTCTCAATTCTCAATGTTAACTGTATCAGATAGTCCTAGTAGTTCTTTTACGTGAAACTATGTAACGCTGGTAGTCTCTCATACTGTACCGTTCTTACACTCTCACCCGGCAAAACAGTAATAATAGATGTTAGTCGACAGTAATTGACTTGAGTTAACAAGGAATCGGTTTAAAATTTGGAACCTTACACAACCTAACCTATATCATATGATATCTCATGCTATCTTTCCTCCAGGATAATTGATGGTTGTAAGTGAATATAGTGAATATTAGGCCCTGAATCATCTCCTTACTACTACTTGATTTTTTCTTCCAATCATATTGTTCATAATCCTTCTCCACCTCCTGTCATCTTCTTCTTCTTCTTTTTTCTCTACTCCTTCTTCTTCTTCTTCTTCTTCTTCTTCTTCTTCTTCTTCTTCGTCTTCTTCTTCTTCGTCTTCTTCTTCTTCTGTTCTTCCTCCTTGTTTTTCTCCTTCCCCACATTCTCCTACCTCTTCTCGCTTTCAACATTTCCCAGCTGCAATTGGCCTGTCTGTCAACGCACAACGACATCCCCCCGAACCTGTGTTATTAAGTTATCGTGGCCACTTTTGAATTTATGACACGCCAATAAATTCATGACAGTCATGTTGAGCTTGCGTCGTGACGGGGAAAGATCATCGTTAAATTATAATCGCCGCTTAAGTGTAGTTCATTGCTTAACCGTTGATAGCCCAGTCTTTGGGGAGGTCCTCAAATAGTGGAAAATGCCATGGTCAGCTACAGGAGTTGAAATTAACCTGAAGTTTAATAACAAGCTTAGTTACATTTAGATAGTAGTAAGCTCAAGATTGAGTTAGTTATCAGTAGACGTGACTTTAATAATTCTAATATATGCTTATCGAATGAATAAATCACATTCCCTCACTAAATTAGCACTCAGAAATACAAACGAATTCCAAGATTCTTTCTCTTTCAATTTAAACGAAGTTGAAGCTGCTTTATCTCAGCATATCAAGCAAATTCCTGAAAATAACTCCCAAATTATTCTACTCATTCACTATTTTATTCAGTATTGATATTTTTATTTCTTTTATATCAACTTACAATAAATTTAAATCACTATCTAGCAAATCTCTCTTTGTTATTATTTATTGTTTACACTGCAAGGTAACTCCGAACAATGGCTGCTTAAGAAACTTCCTATGATATTGCTAGCAACTTTCGATAAGTCTCAGTTACTGATTTAGTGGTTCACAATTATTTTTGAACCTGCGATACCTATTTATAAGTATCCATAGATATAGACATGAGTATATTTATGTGGCTACTCTACTTATGGGTACAGACGGGTATAGGTATGCTGTACCTTCTTGATTTAAAACTCAACGAAAGATCAGGATCTGTTTACAGCGCTGTGATAGTAAATTCCACTCTAGCCTTGAGCGCTTTCATGAATGGTCGGTCGGTAACAAAAATGTCTGCTGCTTTCAGTTCTCTTCGTCTCCTTGTTGTTTTCCATGGCCTCCAGTTCTTTTTGTCTCTCTTTATTGGTGATTGTTGTGGAAGCCCACCGGGATGTTGGTATCACTGATGACAGCTGATACGATCTATGATCTACTTTTATTTCAGGAATTGATGTAAGAGAGAGTGGCGAGTGAGGTGAGCATGGTGCTGGTAAAAGGTGGAATAGAGTTGGAAAAGTCAAAAGAGATCGGAGAATCGATCATATATGTATTATATATTATATACATATATTATGTGATGACAATGAAGGTAGGAATGAGACGGTAAAGAACGGTTGAAGGGGAAGAAGAAGGAGAAGGAGATGGAGAAGGAGCAGAAGAAGGATAAGGAAAAGGTGGAGTAGTAGAAGAAACAGGCAAGAAGTGAGCGGACTGAAATGAGAAGGAAAAAGGAAAGAAGGAGAAAAAAATGGGAAGGGATAACGACCAAACGGAAGAAATGACAGTGAAATATGATAGGAACCAGGAACTGAGGTCTTTTGAGTAACACTTGATAGATTTGAAATGGAATGAGAAGAAGAAAGTCAAGGAATAGTTGATATTGATAATGTTGGCAAAAGTGAGGTTGACATGTAAATCGAGAGAAAGATCAGAAACAAGTAACGAGCTCAAACAAGATCTAAAAGATCTTGACTTGAGAGTTTTCAAAGAATAGTAGGCAGGACACAAGATTAAATTTGTTGATAATGATAGTAATATTTTATAATGTGGGTAGTTGAGTATAGTAATATATATTATTGAAGTATTCAAGTATCCATATTAGACTAATGATTGGAGTGCCATTCTATTGTATTTTTCCTTTAGGGCTACTTTTAATATAAATAAAAATATGAATCTCAGTATCAATTATTTAAATTATTTGTTCAGACTTGTTTGGGACATTAAACCCATTTTCAAAGTCATTTTCATTTTCAGACTTGAAAATGGCTTCAATGTCCGAAACATGTTGTGACAAAATAATTTAAAAGGGTACTGAGGTTTATTTTTTTATTTATAATGATTGGAGCTTTAACAGTTGAAAATGATTATCCTTGGAGGAGTATGTTTAATATCTATTTTGCATTTTCTAATTTTTATAATTCCGATACTTGACCTCGATCAAGTTGAGGATAGTGGCAAAAAGAACAGAATAGTTTGGTAAAAAATGAAATTGGAAGGGCTTAGAAGAAAACAGAAGTAAACGAAATAGTTGTAGACGAAGATGGTAAGGAAGGAGAAGAAAGACAAGGAGATGAAAAGGAATGAAACCCCGAGGGCGAAATGGGTTTAAAATACGACGACGTCGGTAGGTATGTACAGAGAACCGCGCGTGACATACCGCTTCTCACGCTCGCCCAAAATTGGTGGCGCCTCATGATCTGTCGACGACTTTTGATTTTCAACCTACAGTTGGATTTATTTCACACTGACAGCATACCCTTTGAATGACATTGATGCTTACAATTCAACTAACGCTGATAGTTTAAAGTGAATCTCACCACAGTTTTATGCTCACCAAGTCAACATCTTGGTGGTCGCTCATTATCGATCGTTTGTTGCACTGTATTTTCGAAATTTAACAGTCTTAAATACTTCAGATCGAGCTGCAGAATTATTGCTGGAAGACAAATTCAAACTGATTTTGTTTGGGTGTTTGTCAGTTTGAATCAGATTTATTGATAAAAACCATCAACAGAATCATCTGAAATATGGTTACTTCAAACCTTCTAAATAGAAATAAAATTTCAAACTCAAATGAGTAACAGTGCTATTGTATATAAAGAGTTATATCTACAAAGTAGTGAGAGTAAAGAGATTATATTAAAACTGGTTTACTCATTCACTCAGAATGCCGTGCAATAGGCTCCCTATATTATCATGGGAGCACAAACCCGAAGGAAAGCGAGGCATAGGAAGATATTAGGAAATAAGTAAAAATTCTATAAATTGCATATCAGAATTCATATCTACAGAGATGTGTGAGTAGAGAATGTTTATGATAAGAGTGATGGCTATATGAGCTCCATGTGCGAGAGTACTGAAAAGAATGATAAGAGATTTGTAGACCTACAGATTCAGATGGATTTTGAACCACCGTGAGTGGACTTTGGTTTATAGGTTTTGATGATAGTTTGCAATTCAGTCACGATTTTCAAATCAATAAAGACTTTATTGGTTCTGAATCATTCAGATTGTTTTAAAAATACTGAATATTCTTCAAAGATTGATAAATACTTGAAGAATTTCCTTTCTAAAGAAATAGAGAACTGGTGGCTTGTGAAATACATAGCCAATTTACCAAGTACACAGCTGAGAACCCTTACAGGGTTCCCAGCTACACTAGAACCCTTATAGGGTTCTCAGTCTAATCAGCTGTATACTTGGAAAATTGACTATGTATTTTACAAGCTACCAGTTCTCAATTTGCTGAAATATGCCGAAATGACTCATTGTTTGAAAATGATCAATTTGCTATTTTTATCATTAATTCCGGAGCAGAAATAGGGTTCGAATCTCACCAAGAGAATGAGTTATGAATAGCAGGTCATAAATTAAAGATTAATTTATTAATTAGAATTATAAATAGATCAGAATTATAAATAGCAAATCATATAAAATCATCCATATCTTATATAACCTACACACAATTTCATAAACATCTATCGATTAAATACAACTTTTTATACAAGGTTTGAATAAATAACCAAATTCACCATAAAGATTTACCAAATCTATATCCATATTCTATATTCCATATGCTTGTAATAATGTTCATTAGGGATATGGAAAATTGCGAGAGCAAAACGAATTCACAATGATTATTTTTGACCGTCCAGTGATCCAGTTACGGATGAAATACTCTCCCAGAAAAACAAAACGAGGCAAACGAACGGTACGATAGAAGATGAAGAAGAAGAAGAAGACAATGAGGTGAAAAGAGGATTATTTGTGAGGTGAAAAAGTGTAATCCGAAATCGGCGTGTAATACACTGTGGGAGCCTTGTGAGATTCATTTCAAACTGTCTGCATTCCTTATTTCATATAAAATCACTGCCTCTCATTCGATACAATGCTCACAGTTCAAAGTGAATCTCTCTAGAGAAGAATATTGAGATCGGTCACGTGTGACCAGTGCGACCAATCGCAAATGACCAGACAAAAGGAGAAGAAGGAGAAGAAAAAGGAGGAGAAGAAGAAAAAGGAGAAGAAGAAGAAGGAGAAGGAAAAGGAGAAGATGAAGAAGAAGGGAAAGAAAAAGGAGAAGACGAAGAAGAAGGAAAAGAAGAAGAAGAAGAAGGAGTTTAAGAACAAGTTGAAGGAGAAGGCGAATAAGTAGGTGGTCATGGACCACAGAGGATGAATTTGAATCAAGACATGCCTATCGTTTGGTTGAAGAAAAAGAGGGAGAAGAAGAAGAATGAGATGGAAGAGTATAGAAGTAAGAAGATGAAGAAGGAGAAGAAGAAGAAGAGTTGTGGGTGTCACATTCACATCAGCCTTACTGCTGAAACGATTTTATAGTTCGATTGTAACGGATTTCAAGATTTTCGGTCTAATTCATTGAAATGATGGAGTTCTGCAAACTGCAATGAGGTAACAGTTGACTGTTATTATTAGCCGGGATGACAGACATAAATGAGTACTTTTCATAAGGGAGTATCAATCGATTAATCAATCAATTTATTCAGCCTGAAGATACAAGACGTTTCATTTAGAATAACTTCATAAGGCTACGTCACATTTTTTTAAGATTAACATACATTATCAAATAACGTTACAATACGTAATAAAATCAATAATAACAAATTATTAGAATCAATATAGACAATAATAGTTCACTCCTAATAAGGCTATATTATATTATTAACTATTCCATTCAATAGTTTATATTAATAATTTATTCTACCTATTCCCTATCTAAATTCTTCTAGAGAGTAGAATGGATTTGTATCAAGCCAATTTCTTAAGGATCTAAGGAATATAGGCTGTATACAATCTGTGAAGTAGCAATAATCAATTAAAGTTGATAGATCTCTATGATCCATCATACGATTCAGCGTATGATTTATCTATTTCTATGAGATAAGTCTAGATTGATGGTACTTCTCTAGTATAAGATTATTTGAAAACTGTTGTGAAATCATGGTATCCATAAGTCTTGCCAAATTCTCCAGTGTGTGATTAAAATTAGCATTAAAATTAATACTTGGCACAGAGATGTTGTGGAATTTCTCCATATTAAGGTGAAATGAAAAGATATTGTCAATTGCACATAATTTATTTGAGTCCAAACTAGTTTTGATGCACTTGGCATCATCATCAGTGGTACACTACCACTGTTCCTCCATAAAGGAAGGTAGACTATCACTAATGATGATGCCAAGTGCATCGAAACTAGTTTGGACTCAAATAAATTATGTGCAATTGACAATATCTTTTCATTTCACCTTGAATTTAGCATTTCTGGAATATTAATAACTACTATTCTCTTTGGAACGTTCAAGAATAATGCTAATATTGTAACATTTCTATAAACAGAATACAACCAAAGAAGGAGTAAAAAATTATAAGAGTAGAAGAGAACAGAGAAGAAGTGAAGAGTTGAGAAGGAACAAGAAAATGGAGTAATAGGAACAGAATGTTAGATGAAATTACTGAAAGGGTAGGTCTGTAACTCACCCCAACTGGTAAGGTGAACTTCGTTCTGGGGTTAGTTTGCATAGGAGTTCACTTCCGTAGTTGTTAATCTAAAACAGATTCTTGTCTGAAGCCTGGTGGTTAAGTCACGGTTAGTCACGCTACACATGTACTGAACAGTGTATTCTTCCGACCAGTGACATTCACTTTAAGCCAACAGCTTTTCCCTTCAAGCAACATAAATGTTTATCATTTAAGCATTGATGACAGTTTATAGTGAATAGTGTGGTGCAAGAAACGCGATAAGACAGTACCAGCCACTGGTGACAACTTTGATTTGAAGCTTCATTATATTCTGATCATTACCTCTGGATCTGAGGAGACTTAATAGGACGATTATGTGAATGATTTTCATCCCTTTAAACCTTGCTGTCAACTACATCTGTAGAGTTCCACTATTAGTTTGTGTCGTAATGGAAATTGAGAAAGAAATTGCGCAGAATCGTTGAAATATCCCATGGTGAAATTACCTTGAACTTCCAGCACTATTTTAGAATATCCCCAACGCTTGTCATTCAATTGATGCTGACAGTAAGGGGTGAATCTTACTCTAGATATTTATGTAGAGACTGGATCGAAAAGAAGAAAATATTCAGAATTAATTATGAGAGAGAAATTGCCTTGCATGCGGAACCTGATTCCTCTAAAGTAAAAATCTCCTCCAAAGATTGATTACTATACTTTGCTATGTTATTACTTTTCATTTGTTTTTATTCATTAATATCGCACTCACATCTGAATAAGAACAAGATTTTTATTACTCTCCTTGCACTATTATCATAGGTAAGGAAATTATTGCTTTCCGAAAAAAATTAAGGTACCCCAATTTCTAAATTTCTATACGTTTCAAGGTCCCCTGAGACCAAAAAAGTGTTTTTTTGTTATTGTTCTGTGTGTGTGTGTGTGTGTGTGTGTGTGTGTGTGTGTGTGTGGTGTGTGTGTGTGTGTGTGTGTGTGTGTGTGTGTGTGTGTGTGTGTGTGTGTGTGTGTGTGTGTGGTGTGTGTGTGTGTGTGTGTGTGTGTGTGTGTGTGTGTGTGTGTGTGTGTGTGTGTGTGTGTGTGTGTGTGTGTGTGTGTGTGTGTGTGTGTGTGTGTGTGTACACGATCAAATGTAATTCAAGATGGCGGCTAAAATGGCGAAAATGTTGTCGAAACAGGGGTTTTCGCGATTTTCTCGAAAACGGCTCCAGCTATTTCGATCAAATTCATACCTGAAATAGTCATTGATAAGCTCTATCAAATGACACAAGTCAGATATCTGTGAAAATTCCAGGAGTTTCGCCCCATCTATGCAAAGTTTGATTTTAGATTCCCAATTATCAGGCTTCAGATACAATTAAAAAAAAATTCCAAATGGAAAAGATTGAGCATAAAAGTCTTTACAATTAATGTTCAGTAACATTTTCACCTAAAATTGAAAATAAGCTTGAAATTAGAGAAAATGTTATTATTTCAATTGCAAACTGTTGGCGTATCTCAATAATAACAGCACAATCAATTTATAAAAATAATAATATTACAAACGTACACATAATTTTAAGAAACGTCAAGTTAAAAAAATGACAGCTATATGCTTACATTATTAGAATTTTTCAATTTTTGCTGGCAGAAGTTTTGAAATTTTCCTTTTATTGTCACTGCCGCCTGCCTCAACGATAAAAATGTACTATTACTTGTGTAAAATTTTTTTCCCTTTTCCTTATTATTTCATTCCTTTCTAATAAATTTTCATTTTTCCCTTTTTTTTATTAATTCTGTATCAAAATCTGATGTATATTTCTTATTTTATTTTTTCATTTTGCATTAGTTTTCTTTCATTTTTTACTTAAAATCTTTGAAGTGTAATATTTATTTTGTCTAAGTTTATTTATCTTTTGTAACTCATTTTTCTCCTGTAACTGGGCACCCGCCGAAAAACCTTTGGGTTTGGCAGGACCCTCAACTGTTTGTATTGTGAATAAAAATTTTGATTTGATTTGATTTGAAACTGTTGATTCTATTAGATCATTCACTATGAAGAGATAGCAGATCTCGTGGGTATCCAGCGTTATAGTCCTGTCACCAGCTGACTCAGATTTTTGAATAGTAAACTAGTATGCGCGGGAACACTAGCGTCAGGTGATCAATTTTCATAACGGAAAGGAAAGTTGTTTGAGTGCGCCACACCTGATTTTTCATTTATGTATTCACGATATAATTGATAAGAATTGTATTATTTAAATAATTTCTCTGTCTTGCTCTGTTCTCTTTTCTTTACCCTTTCTCCTTTGTCTGCTTCTGTGGCTATATTGAAGTCCTAGAAATGTAGAGAAATTTAAATAAAATTGAACCTAGTTAAAGAAGATTTCAATTGATTTTTCACTCAACTTGATACGATACTAACTTGTTCATCGAACCAAAGTTTGGTGGAGAATGAGAATAGGAGCTATGTAAAATAAATAATACATAGAGAGAGAAGAATAGGAAAATGAAATAAAAGTAAGAGAGAAACAATAAGAAGCAGTGGAGAATCGTAGAAGTGTATTGGTCCAGGATCGTGACAGACAGGCCTTCCAGTTGATATCACGATTCGGTAGACGAACAAACAGAGACAAAAGAGAAGCAGAACAAAGAAAAACGAAGCACACAACAAAGAATACACAACATTACAGCCGCAGATAATGCGGCCAGATAATATTCAATTTTGCCTTTCGAGTTATAGCAGATCGGTCAGGTATTATCGTTTATACGCCGCCGCCGCACTCTAAAACTGTCAGCATTGTTCGAATGGGAAGCATTCACTTTATGACATGCTGACAATATGAACTGAATTTCACTACGATGGTCAACGGCGCATGCGCGAGATAGCTTGTTGAAAATTATTGTAGTCGGATAAGTTATCTGGTGCATTGCCATAGGGCTATGGATAGATCGGAGCTATTATTGGCAAGTACCTACTTCATACCGCGACCAGAAAGAAGAGAAGTATTGAACCACCTAGGTTGTTTCTCTTCTACTGCTTCTTCTCCATTGTTTCCTTATTTTTCTTCTCCTCCTCCTCTTCCTTCATCCTCTTTTTTGCAGATATCCGTTTTTCCAGAGATATCCTTTTTATTAATCTTTTATTCCTTCACATCCTCGTCTCTTAACCTTCCTTTGTTTTGCATTCAGGTTTTATCTTTCTTCTTCTATCTTCTTCATCATGTTTGGTCTCTACTACTCCACTTTTAGTAGTACTTCATTCTCATTCTGTTTCAGCTTCTATGATCTTATTCTACAGCTCAGTTTTCTTTGGATGGCTTCTTAATGTTCTCTGACGATATCTTTGAAACTATGGAATGAAAAAAATTTAGTAGATAAAAATAAATGTCATTCTTATTTTTATACGACTTCACAGTTTCTTCTTGACAAACTTTAAAATTTCAAATTTTTCAGGCTCAAATGTTTATCAATACAGTACATATACATCCAACGATTCAACTCAACATATACACCATAAATTAATTGATAAGTAATATTGAATGAACATTCAATTGATCAATTGTTTACAAGCACTTCAAATCGTTCTTATAACACGTTTGAAGAGTCTCATGGTCTGAGCTGTAAAACTCAGACTCCTTGGCGCTCGTAAACTCACATTGTTTTATAAACTCAGCTCAAACCAATCCTACAAGTAAACAATCACATTTAATTTACAACTGACGCTTTTTGAGTATGCTTTCAACTTCAAACCCCTTTAAACTGTTAGATCTCCAAATAACACCGATCCAAAGATCTCCAAATCTTTTTACCAGAGTCCCCAAGTTTTTATGGCTGGTTTATGGTACATAAATACAATTCCCCGATTTGTTTTGGGACATCTTCTTTTCTGTTTTCTTTCTTTATGGATTTTCTTGATTCTTTTATTGTGATAGGCGACTTTTATGGTTTTATCTGATCACCTTCGCAGCGTTTATTGCCTGGTTTAATCGTTTTATTGAATGACATCCTTTTCAGAAATAATTGTTGGTGCTAACGAAGCGAGGTTTGACAAGATTCTGTTTAAGATAGTGAACTGGCAACGTTAGTATATCACTTCTGGATTAGTACTTCACAAGTCCTCAAAGATAAGTTGGACTCAGATAACTACGTGTTAGTATATCACTTCTGGATTACTGCTTTGAAAATCCTCGAAAGTGAGACAAACCTAGATAAGCTCACTTCAAGTGTTGAGTATCATGAGGTGCTTGTGAAACTGAAAGTGCAAAATCGCCCTTTTAGTTTCTGAATATTAAATCAATTAAGAATAAAGGATCCTAGTAAAACCATAGTATAGAATGATATTCTCTCAATTTCTATTGAGTTTGAGGCTCATTGGCAATGATTTACTTTGATGATGTGTTTGTTCAGATCGTAATAATTGTTTAGCGTACAATTCTCTATTATTCATTTTTTCAAACTATGTGTAGTGAGATAAATGTTGATCAGCACCCTTATGAGATCAGCACCTGTTCAACATTGGTTTACTAGTGAGTCATGAAATTTATCAAGTTAAATTGATACTCACTCTCAATTCCAGAAATTCATCATCTTATAATGGAAAGATTATAAATCCATTGGATTCTTATTATCTAAGCTAATACATGTTCTATACTCTATTTGAGATAATGTAAATCATCATTATTGATGAGAATCAACAATATCAACTGATCAGATTTACCAGGATAACTTGAACCACATCCATCTACTATTGTAGGCAGTAGAATAGGAGAGGTGAAAGCAATGCCTCCCTATCATTTCCAATGATTTTGTAACGTAAATCTCACTAAAGTATATTTCAATCCCTGTCATTCCAACTGATCTCATAACGTAAATCTCACTAAAGTATATTTCAATCCCTGTCATTCCAACTGATCTCATAACGTAAATCTCACTAAAGTATATTTTTTTTCGCCACACTTGGATGTAATGAGCTGGTTTACGTGCGTCATATGGTGGCCGAAAGTGATTGTTTTCCGACCAGGCCGGTAAAACTTTACGGCCCTAGGGCTGTAAAATGACCTTGAATAACAGCTGATTCTGATTTGATATGAACGGGTTTACAAAATAGTTTATGAAACAGAATCAGTTTATGCTTCTAGAATTGAATAAAGTATTTTGCAATAAGATACTATCATTTCATTTGGATGAATGAAATACAAATAAGATATTATAAACTACTCAAATTCAATTTTCAGAGTATAATAGAATCTAACCTCAAACCTCATAGTACTGCGTTTATCACA
Organism: Nilaparvata lugens; assembly: GCF_014356525.2. Taxonomy (NCBI): domain Eukaryota; kingdom Metazoa; phylum Arthropoda; class Insecta; order Hemiptera; family Delphacidae; genus Nilaparvata; species Nilaparvata lugens. The sequence continues at coordinate 43,236,539 of NC_052510.1, read as the reverse complement.
AAACCTGGTGGATAGTTTTGGAACTACTTGGGCAATATCCATGGTGCTGAACGTTTTAACAAATAGTTTATGAAACAGAATCAGTTTATGCTTCTAGAATTGAATAAAGTATTCTGCAGTAATATACTATCATTTTATTTGGATGAATGAAATAGAGGTAAGATATCTTCTTCTTCTATATAATAAGAGAGAGTGGGGTTGTGTTTGTTCGCATCAAAACATGTCAACTTGTGGATTGCATACCGGAAAAACGGGAATGATTTAGATCTCCAAATTTTGAACATAGATTCTAAAAATATCAATCTCGTGCACTTGGAAGCCCAAATTTCTATTTTCCTTCTAGATTTTTCAGAATATTAATGTTCAAATTCATCTATGCTACCGTAGGCTAATTGAAGTTCCATAGCCCAAAGTGTGTATTTTTATCAGCAGGTTATAAGACTACCATTTACAAAAGTCTATGTAGCGCAGCGGTAAGAAGCTTGCTTACGGAGCGATGGTACCTCGGTTCAAATCCCCCGATGCTTCCCATTTTTTTGTTCTTAATTTTTTCCCTCGAAACGTATTATTATCAATTATTTTTTGAAGGAATTTGTTTTCATTACTATTGAACTTGGATTTTATCAAATAATTATTTTCAATGTAAAATTTTGCCACCAGTACAAATGAATTGGACATAGTCTTCATGCTGTAGGCCTATAAGTTATTGAATTTCATAAGAAAAACATGAATAGATCACAATAAAATGAGTAATAATTTATATTCTTCAGTTATAATGTAGGCTACTATCAGACACGAATTCCCAGTGAAACGAGTATTTTAGGTATTTTTTTGGAATTGGGAAAACAAAAGGCTGCCTGATTCAAATTGAGGAGGATCCTAATAGAACTAAAATTTATTGATGTATTGGAAAAATCAATATGATTCTGTGAGGTTTCCAAGTATTATGTATTCTTCAGTTTTCTATACTTTAATAACTAGATACTAATAACTATACTAATAGCTAGAGCTATGACCTTCCACTTTTGTTTTCGGAACTGCTTAATAAACAATTGTTCTCATATATATTGTTTATTTCTCTGTGTGGCGAAAAATAGCGTTCGCACCATGGGCAAAAATGTTTTTCCGGCTCTCAATCTTTTCTAGTCCTCGGCCTACGGCCTCGGACTTGAAAACCGATTTCGAGCCGGAAAAGTCTCATTTTCGGCCCTAGGTGCGAAATATACTATTACTCCCTGTCATTCCTACTGATCGTATAACGAAAATCTCACTATACTACAGTATATTTGCTTCAGAGTTCTATTACAACTTCTATAGCATTTACAACAAGGTGAACCCAATTGTCTGGCTGATTGTATTCCCAAACAGACTCAATACGAATGTGGTTACAGGCTGATGAGTTTGATAATTTCAATGCAGAAAAAACCGCTCCCCAATATTGATACAGGAAGTAGCCAATCATTGGAATTATCCAGGTGCCAGACATAGGAAAGCATGGTAATAGTTTTTGAACTACAAATAGTAGAGGATAGACTGTAGTTAGATTCACTTAAAACTTTCAGAATTCTTTGTAAATAACACTAATGCTACCGATTCAATCAATACTTAATACAATGCAATTTGATGCTGACTGTGTGTCTCAGTAGGAGGGTAGATCAACTTATTAAGTTGTCCTCTTCCCTCTGTTGATGGTTGGGTCTCAGGGAGGAATGGACAAGTTTAATAGAGAGAGATTGATTGATTGTTTTATTTTAGAGAGAGAGAGAGAGAGAGAGAGAGAGAGAGAGAGAGTGAGAGATATTTGATATTTATTTAATACATCTTAAACTTCCAGGTCTGACAAGACCTCATGGCAAACACCGGAGTGAGAGTGTGAGCTGCTAATAAACAAAAGAGAGAAGAGAGAGCTTTAGAAAGCGAGAGAGTAAGAGAGAAAGAGAGTGAATGAAAGAGAGAGAGTAAGAGAGAGTGTGAGAGAAAGGAGTAGGAGCTCGTGTGAGAGAGTGTTGATTAGAGACAGAGCGGCAGTGATAGGAAATTAGAGAGTGTGAGATTGAGCGAGAAAAAGCGAAACACAGTGACAGAGTGTGCGTGAGGAAGAGTGTGTGAAAAAGAGAAATGGAGTGAGAGTGTGAATGAGAGATGGGGTGGGAAAGATTCGTTGATGCGGCACAAAGTAATGTAAATTGCTGGGTGATTATCAACAGTAATTTGGGAGTGGAATAGTTGAAAAACTCTAGTTTTTTGTTAGATCCGCTGAAGTGGACTGTAACAGGGTATGTTATCTTAATTTTGTTAATAAATGGGGTGGTTTGAAAACTCAATTACAATCAAATTACCATAAACGGCTAGTAGAGAATGAACCAATGTACCTGGAATACATTGTATTCTTGGTAAATTGAAATGAACTATAAAAAACTGTCATTTATCTATAAAGCTACAGAAATGTACTCTGATTAGACTCGGCTGTACCTGCAATGATACTCTGATTAATATAAGTTGCTACTTGAGCTTCCAGCAGACCAAACATCAGTATTGTCAGATCATGTGGAATTGCAACCTTCCTATACATACTCATATGAATATAAATGATTGAATATAATATGACAACACAGTAGATGGCACCAGAGATGACAGGAATAACATCACGAGGTTTAGTTCACGCAAGTTCATAATATTATGTTTAGTTCTACATCATGCAAGTTCGACACATAGTGTTGTAATAATATTATTATGTAATAATATAGTTTTCTTTACTCTATGAGCCACGTTGGTATGGCCTATGATTAGATCATTTAAAAATATTAACATTGGAATATTGAGAATTGTATTTGAACATAATTTTTCAATTCATAATCTTCTCATATTTCTTTTCGCTGGATGTGATAGATAGGAATGATTGGAATAAATGATGAAATAATTTTTGGCTAATAAGGAAATGTTTGAAAGAAAAGGGTGATGGTTAGTAAGTGAACAAGATTAACAAGGTAAAGTAAAATAAAATCAATTCTCAAGTTACTTCTGTCAAGAGTGACTGGTCAGTCAACAAAAGGTTAAACCTTCTTACTGGTCTCTCCTTGTCATCTTCTTCTTGCTTTCCTATTTTTTTGCTTCTTTTCCTTTTCTCCTCTTAGTTTTCTTCTCCTTGTCCTTCGTCTTCTTCTTGGTTTTTCCGATAGAATAGATGTAGGCTAATCGAAAAAGCCACCACATCCACTTTGTGATCTGACAACACCCAAGGAACTACAGTAGCATCTTCTCCCCTACTTTATCTATTCTTTCGTCTCTGGGGGAAATAGTGTGGGAAAAGGGGGAAAACAGTGAGGGAAAGGGATGAAAAGAAGCGAAACTTGTGGACAAGAAGTGGAGAAGATTGAAAGCCAAAAAAGTGTTTGTTCCGTTTGTAAGTGGGTTTACAAAGGGAGGGAGAAGGAGAATAATACAAGAGGAAGTGGAAAGAGGGGAAGTAGAAAAGTTCAAAAGAGTAGTGGGTCAAGAGTTGAGGAGTGAAATGTTCGATGACGAAAAGAGGGAAGAATTGAGAAGGTAAAAAGTAGGCGATAAAGTTATTGTGTCCACTTACAGATGGACTGAATTCAAAACTATTTTGATAAAGGCTATTTTAAGTTAGAGACTTACTGTATCCATTAGTTATAATATACAGAGTGTGTGAAAAGTCCGAGAACGGCTTAATATCTCATACACAAAGGTAATTTGACGGTGGGTGTTATTGGGGATCCTACTCAAATTGAAAAACTACATTACAATGACTTTAAAAATCTGGTCCGCCATATTGAATGCAACTTCATTTTTTTAAATTGCAAGGTGGTCGTGCAATACATGATTTCGATACGGAATTTCAAGGAAAAATGAATGGCGAAAACCATACATCGATATCTCAAACCGTTCAGAAGATATTCACATTATCAATCATGCAAATCAGAAATGAAAATACTACTTTACTATGATTTTAAAAATCTGGTCCGCCATCTTGGATCCGCCATTTTGAATGCAACTTTATTTTTTTAAATAGGAAGGTGATCATGCCATACATGATTACGATACGGAATTTCAAGGAAAAATGAATGGCGAAAACCATACATCGATATCTCAAACCGTTCAGAAGATATTCACATTATCAATCATGCAAATCAGAAATGAAATACTTGAGTGGTATTGATTAATGATGTGAATATCTTCTAAACGGTTTGAGATATCGATGTGCGGTTTTCGCCATTCATTTTTTCTTGTAATTCCATATCGAAATCATGTATTGCATGACCACCTTCCTATTTAAAACGAAATAAGAAAATTAGAAAGATGGAGTTGTCTTTCGAATGTCGTGAAAATTTCAACTAGACTGCAATGTCAGCCGAATAAGTATTATACAACGATGAACTATAAACATTTGAAGATATACATAGATGGGGAGTAATTTAATATGGACATTCTATTGTAGACTCGAAAATCCTCTTATACATTCCTATATCTTTTATAAAATTCATCCTTTATATCCCACAAAGGATCAGGAGAAAATATCTAGATCGTTGAATGGACCATACTACTAGAACTGTTCGATCAGAATAGGAAGTCCTCTTAACTGTCTTTCACTCACAAATAACAAGATCAATATTTGCCACATGGACGACCGTTTCTACTATCCAAATAAGCCGGAGGATCTTTGCTCCCTTTACTTAAAATCCTCTTCCCTCTCGCTCTAACTTTCTTCATTCCCTCAATCATTCTCTCTCTATCTCTCCTACTCTATTTTCCTCACTCCCTCTCATTCTGACTTTCTCTCTCTCTTCGAATCTCCCTATCACTCACGATGTACAGTAGTAGAAGGAAAGTAGCCTGTAGTCGGAGGAAGGAAAGCCTTCAGCCTTTAACCTTCCAACTGATGTTGTTTACACACAGGGAGTCTTTTCTAGCCTAGATGTCTTCGCTTACTGTCTTGTTTGCCTGAAAAAGATGAAAGAAAGCACTTTGTATAGGAACGAAGAATGACGAGTGAGAATAAGATGTGGAGGAAGGGGCTGAATTTATAAGAAATATGTGAAGTGGGATAGAAATAGACTGACATAAGATTATGTAAGATAGAAGTTGATGATTTGAAATATCGAATTGTATATCTTCATTTATTTAGATTGAAATTTATATGTTAACTTATATACTACGAGCAGAAAACTACAGACAAATATACTCATCACTGATATAATTGTTGTCTAATCAGGGAATTCCACTGAAGTATAAATAATTGCAGGATTTATTATAAAATATTCCCATCAATTAACTCATCATATATGAGATGGAATACTGTTCGGATCAAGGTGATGAACAATGTGTTTATTCTACATAAATCAGCAGAGTTTAGTTGGAAACTCGTTCTTTCTCGCATTCATGAACAAGGATTACAAACAGTATTCTGTCCATAAAAATTCCAATGAAAAATATAATGTTGTGGAGTGAAAAATAGAGTGGTAATGAAGAAGAAGGGAGAAGAGCAGTAGGAGAGAAGTGAGAAAATTTGTAGAAAGAGGAAAACTATTCTAAGAACGATCATCAGGCAGGAAACAGAAGAAATTTAATGATAAAGAATAGAGGGGGAAGAATAGAATTGAAAAGAAAGTATAGAGTGAGAGAGAAAATGAGAAAAGATATGAGAATGAAAATGTTTCTCATCCTTAAATTCTCCAGAGTAGAAACTACTACAAGAAGTCTTTCATCCTCAGAGTCTCAAATTTCCAACTTTCTTGCTAGATGTAAACAATTTTCATCAGCTTTCGAAAAAATATAAAAGATGAATTGAAAGATAGGATGAAAAGGAAAATGATGAACCCCTTATTTACTCCCCTCTCCTCACACAAATATGAATGGACTACTTGTTTCTTTACAATCCATTCGCTTTATTTGTTGTCATTGGTTGTTCGGAAACAGTCAAAGGCTGGCAGAGTGTACGTAGGACAGACTAATGGCGAAACATTGGTGATCTGTAACACATCTTGAGTTGGGAATGTCCAGATTAATTTTCTCTCAGGCAGAACTACATTGGGCAGACTGTACGCAGACTATTAGCGTAACACTGGTGTTTCGGATCTTGAGTTGAAATGACACTGACCAATTCTATTCATTTACAAATCACGAACTGTGAAGGGATATAGTGAACGAATAAATTCATAATGATCCATCAAAATAAATTATTTATATTCATTTGAACTCAATAATTATTTATAATTTTCACTAAAAAAAGTTTTACTCTCAAATCACTAAGAGGGAGTACAAATTACTAGGAAGTACAATGGATAACTTATCAAAAAACACAATATAAAAACGTAAGGTACCCTTTTATTTAAAATTTTTCAAACAACACTAGTTTCAGCCTTTGGTCATTTTCAAGTTCAAACTTTCTTCATTTTGAACTTGAAATGAGACGTCTTGAACCTTTCTCATTTAAAGTGAAGAAAGTTTAAACTTGAAAATGAGCAAAGGTCGAAACTAGTTGTTTGAAAAATTTTAAATATAAGGGACTATATGTTCTTATATTTTGCTCTTCAATAATTTAAAAAAAGTAGCCCATACAAGTTAAGTGATGATAACTTGTATGTGACTGAAGGATATCATGAGAAATAATATTGGGCCTTGATTGACGTGATCCTAACTTATATCATTTGAAATCAAGACCATCTGAAAAGTTTTTTTTTCATGATCGAAACCTTTCTTTACTCGTACTACTTAGTACTTTCTTACTATTATTCATTTCCAGCGCAACTTCATAGTTCAACCATAGTACTTAAAACCCTCTATAGTACTTTTTATGGCACTTGAGACCCTTCTCATTTATTGTTTTGTTCCAATCATAGTCTCTATCTTTTAGATACCTGTGAGTGATGGTGAGATTTCCTTAAAGACGTTACCAGCGTCTTGCAGAGTAGTCCAATGGTGAGGCTCCCACCTTAGAGCATCTGAACACACTCTGGGCTTTCATTCGGAGACCCCAACTTCTTTCTTAACTGGAGAATTCAAAAATCTGTCATGAATTACAGGCCCTATGGTAGAAGGGATATTGGCAGATATCTAAAAAGATGGTGAGATGAGTAATTATATCCTTTGAAACCATAACAGGACGTACTCCTAATCTTGGATGGAAGAAGAAGAAGGAACTACTTGAATTATGTTTATGTAAATAGTCTGCGCAGAGTATAACCTTTATACACAATCCATGTTAGTGTTGACATCTGTAATTGGAATTTGACGATCAAACAAATGACTTCAGGCGCTTTCAGGGTTATAGTATGATCGTAAAAGAAACGTTTGATATTATTTTGAGTTGTTCCTTGAGCTCTTGTTTGCTCACTGTAGATCAAAAGGAAACGTCTTGATGTTATTCTAAGACTGAATAAGATCAAATAATGGGAAAACATTGGTGAAGATGAGATTGCTGATCTGTTAAACATGTAGATGAAACTCATGTTGATATAAAATAGAATGAGGTTGAATAAATCTTTGATCTATTGTTTAATTTCTGATCGAATTTATTTTACAATCATAAAGTCTATACTTGGTTATTTTATCTCATGTAAAGAAATAAATGTCTTGATAAGTTCAATGTAAAGTTCGGTGATAAGTTTTTGGAACCCACCTAAGACTGTTGGTCCACTCATCCCTCATCACTGACGCACAAGCCTAAGGCTGATGTGAGCATCACTTTTAGAGAAAAACTTCTCAGTGACCTGTTGATGAATATTTACAAAATATTTCGATTACGAAATATTATAACCAAAAATATCAATATATAGGCTACAGATATTTGAAAAAATATTTTAGATTTCAGATTGAGATACACTGTAACTACGCCATGGTAAGAACCAATAAACATGATACAGTAAGTTATTCGGAGAACTATAAACGCATAGCTGAGCGGAAAACATTCAAATAACTTAAAAAGCAATCTCTATCAGTGAGGGAAGACTCACACTGAATACCTCGTACTCAGGAAATGGAAAGTATATTGTACCCACTACATACATTAACGATTACCTACCGTAGTGGAATTATTTCATAGCAACATAGCGAAAGTTAAGTGACCACATACATTTATACCTACTAATACAACGTCTCTATACCTATGTTGGTTGCATATAACTGTGAATATATATACTACTTATACCGAGGAATAGTATTTATCTATAACTATATGGCTGGTGATAAGTTGTAAGTAGTGTCCTTGTTGGTAGACGAGCATCTTTAGCGAATCGCCTCACAGAATACAACTGAAATATTTCCATTTTATCCTTCTCTTCTTATTTCTCATTTTATTCGTGTTCTTATTCTTCTTCTCTCATTTTCATTCTTTGTAGCGGCGGCGGCAGCTTTAGAGAGCGGCTACTTATTCCTTTATCACACAGTGCTTAATGGTTCTATAGCCTGGCGTCAACATCACCAATAAATTTCTGAATGCAAAACCTTTTACCGATTTCCCAACTCGAACACAGAGCGATTGTCGTCGTTTCTCTCTCGCTCTTTTCCACGAATGAAGTCGTAGAAATTCTTGCCGGCCTGTTTTCGTCAAATTCCGCAAACACATTAATCAACAGGTGAGAAGGGAATAGAAGATGGGAGAACGAAGCTGAATAAGAATGAAAGATGGAAGAACGGAAGACAGAAGAAAAGAAGGAAGGAGGTAAAGAGGATAATGAGTAGACGAGTGGAGGAAAAATCAGTGAGAGGGTGAGAAGAATGTGAAGAAGAATTAGAGGTAGAATTTGAGAAAGGAGAAGAAGGTGAAGAAAAAGAAAAGAAGGAGTTGTTGAATGCAGAGATGAAAAATCAGTGAAAGGAGATGAAGAATGTGGAGAGGTGGAATTTGAGTAAGAAGAAGAAGAAGAAGAAGAAGGAGGAGGAACTAGTGGAGTAGTTCCTGAGAAGTAGTTTGAAGAAGAAAAAAAAGTAGACCGTAAATCATGAAAACGGAAACTATTGATTAATTTTGAAGATGAGAGACAGCAAAAAGATGCTGGAGGATAAAAGTAAATTTGAAGAGAATTTGGGGATTGAGACCAGATGAATGAAACATAAAAATGTTGGAATCCTAAAAGAAGAAGTGGATGAAAAAAGTAAGAGCAATCAAACACCAAGGATGCAGAACACAAGAACAAGAATAGTAGGGGAAGTAAAAAAGCAGTAACAGAGGGACTGCGAAATAAGACTTTGAAGAATAAAGGGAGAAGCAATAAACAAAAATTAATGTGAAAACCCAAAAAATGTTTCTCCGATTTTCGCAGAGAAGCAGGTTATTCTTTGTTACCGATCAAAGTGACAAAATAATCGAAAATATATCACACTTGAAATAAAAACCAACAAATACCAGCTATTTCCGTTCAGATTCCTTGTCAGCCTTGAGTCGGTGCATTTCTTTTTCATGTTCTTCTTCTTATCCCTCTCCTCCTTCTTCTTCTTCTTTTTCTTCTTCTTCTTCTTCTTCTTCTTCTTCTTTATCTTGTTTATAGTTTACACTCATATCGTGTCACCAGTCTGCCATAAATAAAACTTCGCCAATATCAAAGAGCCCATCGTTGCCATTAATCCCACAGAACTCCTCTTTTTTAATCCTCAACTCTTTATTTTGTCGTGCGAACAATATTCAAATCGTTTTCTGTAAATGTGTGTGAAGATTTATGTTGCATGTTTCCCGATTCCCGAGGTCCACTTCATATTTCGTCACTATGTCAAAGCCTGATTCTAGTTTTATTTGCTATCATTGCCGATATCACCGTGTTTTAAGAGTGAATCAACGTTTTAGTATTTCCGTTATGGTTTTTAGGATGGGTAAGATTTGTAGAATTGAAGCTGTGAATCATTGGAACTTGAGATTTTCCAAATTTATGCATGAATCAATTGATTTCAAGAAATTCCTGTATCTTGGGTGATTCCATTACTATTAAATATTTTGTCTCTATGAGGTGCGATGATTGCAAAAAAATATATTCTGCATAATTTCTGATTTCTTCTCCCTGATGAATATGACCTGGGATCCAGGCTTCAGATACCATCCTTAGCTTGGATAATGGATAGGATGTTGATGTATGAGTGGACCTACAGTTCAAAGTGGCTTCTGAACCAACGGAGCTCTCTATTTATGATTTTACATGAATCCGGATCCTCATCCGAATCTACATGTACGGATTGTAAATGTATCCGGGTATAAATCCGGATAATTTATGTTCATCATGATCAACAACTGAGCTCGATTAAATATTGTAATATCGTATTTTAGAGTTGCTGGTAATGAAGTGAGGTAGCCTATAAACCTATAGAGATCATAGGGAACTGCAGAAGGGAGAAGAAGAGTAAAAAGAAAGGAGAAAGAAGAATATACGAGGGAAAAAAGGTGGGATGTGAAGTAGGGCGATGAGGTAGAATGCAATCGGAGAATGAAGAAGAAAAAGTGAGGAGATCAAAGTGAGAACTACAAAGATAGTAAAAAGTAAACTTTTTAGTAAGAACTTCAAAGACAGTAACAGTAGTAATATAAATAAAAGTATATACATGAATGTATCTATATGAATAAACAGATATAATGAGTGTGTAATTTAGAGGTTGGTGCATGCACCTCGTGATTTGGCTGTCAGTTTTTCTAGAGTATGAAATAGTGAGCTCTCAGGTAACGAACTCTTTAATTCGAGGGCTTTTAATTTAGCCGCATTTAGTTAATGAGATGGCCTGGGCCCGGGTAGTCCGGCCATACACTTAAATTACTACTAAGGATTCTAAACTATACGTATACTGTACTCAGATATGTGTACTGTAGTATCTGTTGTATATACTACAGATACATCATCATTGATATACTACACCACTGTGTAGTGATGTCCGGAACTAGGCTACTAAACAATCTATTACTATACGTTTAATGTGCTAAGCTTTGTGAACTCGAGAATCGTGGTATAGATACACATAAATATGAGAGGTTGGGCTTCAACTACCTATTTATAATTCACTGACAATGTGCCGACTCCTAGGCTACTCAGTATACTACATACAGTTTCACAGTGAACCGATTTTTTTAGATATCGACAATGTAGAAGATGTAAAGTATGTAGAAGAGAGAACGAAAGAGGGAAGTAAGAACTATGAGGGAGATGAGGAGAATTAGATGATGTGATATAAGAGTTGAAATGAAGATTATATATTTGACTGAGTCATTGTCAATATTGTAGAACCGTTCCATAATTGAATAAAAACACAAATATGTTGTCAAATTCTACACTGTTTTATTTAGTACACGACCAAGGTTTCGTGACCACACCGGTCACATTTTCTAGTTTACTGAAAAGTTAACTTTCTAAAATTACAGTAAACTTGAAGATGTGACCGGTGTGGTCACGAAACCTTGGTCGTGTACTAAATAAAACAGTGTAGAATTTGACAACATATTTGTGTTTTTATTCAATTAAAGATTATATCGTAGAAAAAAAGCCGAAAGAGAAATTAAGGGAAAGGAAAAACTTTTCTTCTCTCTGTTGAAGAGGGAATAATGAACAGAAATGCAAGAAGGAGATGAAGAATATGTAGGAAGTGATGAAAGCTGCGAAAGAAGGGGGAAAACAAAACAAGGATAGCAAAGTAGATTATGGAGAAGAGGTGAAGTATCAATAAGAAGTCAAACAAGTACAACATAGTAAAAGCAGTAGGCATGAGATGGAAGGAGAAATTATACAGAGGTTTTATTCCTCTTCTCAGAAGATGAATGGGAGGAGGAGTATTAGTATGAATTAGAACAGGTACAACATAGTAAAAGCAGTGGGAATATCATGGAAGGAGAAATTATACATAGATGAAGTATGTCTTTTCCCTCTTTTCCTTTTCTTTCTATCACTGATCTACACACCTTAGAAAGGTAAGCGAAAAAATAAGTTGTTATAGAAGAAAAAACGTATGAGGAGGAAAACTGAAGAGGATGATGAAGAAATACAGACAATATACGAGAAAGTGATGGAGAAGAAAATGAAGGAGTGTCTGAGAATGGAAAGGAGAATAGTAATGAAAGAACATAACAGTAGAACAGAAGAAGGATAGGAAGAGGACATGAATGAGAATGAAGTACAAGAAATCAAAAGAGGAAGGAAAGAAGAATTAGAAGAGGGAACGAAGAAGAAAACTAATGCAGCATCTATTAATAATAATAATATGACAAGTAATGGGTGAGCTATCAGCTATGGATGTCGGTATCTCATCAGTGAAAGGCCTTCCGCCTCCAAATTGGTAAATAATAATTAATGAGGCACTGAAAATGGAGAATGCTCTCTTTCTCTAGCTCTCTCTCTCTCCCACTGCCTTTTGTTTCAAGAAGGCCGGCATGATAAGCTATATTATAGAGGCAGTAGCTTATCCGGATCAGAATCCACGTTTGGCAGAGATTATGGTTTTTGTATTAAAACAATACCCTGCATTCAGATGTATAATATTCCCAGTGTTATTTTTGGTGAATATGATATTTTAAAAATTCCATCAATGAGATAGTTGGTTATTACTGTGCATCATCCAACCACAAATAAGTCATATACTATCTACAGTTATTCTATACTATCTGGATATACTGGGCAAACACATCATAATATCCAGTTACTCTATGATTTGAACAATGATTCATAGTCCCATCTCAATTATACTCAATTATAGGTATTTTGCTAGTCTTCTAGTCTTTGGAAATAAGAAATGATATTATCTCAATAAAAATTGTTGAAGAAATAGGACAACAACATGGTATCATAAAGTGAAGAAATATTATTGTCTCCATATCATCATTATCAGAATTATCATCCACTCTTCTGCAACACAGGAGAATATTCATAGAAAAATAGAATATTTCTTTCTGTATAAAATAGAATATTTCTTCAATCTATGATGGTCTACAATGTAATACATGATTATGAATACGGCTAGGAAGCTTATTAGTTTAACTTAATTGCATTATTTGCCAAGTTTAATAAATGAGTAATATCTAATATTGTTGTATTTAATTTTTTTTTCATTGAAACAAAAATATATTCTCTCCTACTCTATCCTTATCTTATGTTCAACACGTGAAAATGGGTTCAACACAAATGAGCATGGTAATATTTGACGAAATTTTCAACCAGAAATCTAGAGAGCAATCCTTCAAGAAGAGAAAGTTATCAAACCGCTGGGAGAAGTATTCAATCATTCATATATTGTTGAAATACGTGAGGAAAATATATGCAATAGCACCTACTCCAAGTTTGATGAGTGGCCTTGAATATCAAGTATGCTACTACTTGAGTCTCCAACCAAGACTGTCATCTCATCCAAGTAACTGTATCAAGTAACTCCCAACATCAACTCAATATACGGTTCTATATTCTTGAAAAATCCCCAGAATCTTCTCATATTTTGATGCGAACAAAAAACTACAAAGAATGCATTCAATAGAGAAATAGTATGTTCAGCGAAGACAGAACAAGGAATGTGAACGGACAAGTGGATAAAAGAGGACAAGCCGAAAGTTGTAAAGGACGAAGATAAGAAGGAGGACTAGGATGAGGGAGGGAGAGAGAAAAGAAGAGGAGGAAGAGCGAGAGACTGAGGAAGAAGTTAGAAAACAAGCTGTTATCAGAAGGGATGACAGGAGTGTTTAAGATAAGAGACGCTCAGCTAAAAGATGTCTACTTTTGCGGTATGCCTGCCTTTTTGTTTTAAAGGTTACTTCTCTTGATTCTCTTCTCTTTCCTCTTCTTCCTTCTCCACCAACTTCGTCCTTAGCCACCACATTTTTTGGTTATCTTGTAGGCCGGCTTGTTCTGGTTGAGAGGGTAGCTGATAAGAGGTTGTTGCTTTCAAAAGATTTGGTGAGTTTTTATTTCTTGATCTTTTGCTAATTTGTGTTGTGGGATTCACGTTATGAAGTCAGTGGAGTTGCCAATTTTCAGTCATCACCACTTTAGAATCTGAATTGGAGAAGAACAGAATTGATATCAATCAAGACCATCGAATGATGGTCATGATGATTATCAATAAACAATGATCACTTTTATCAGAGATCTAATCTCAACAGTTAACAATAGAGACATTTTTCAGAAAGGGTGAATGGAATTGATCGAGTTTCCAAGGCATGATCTTAGAAAAAAGCGGCATTGAATTTAATGGTTTGGTGGGTCAGTGCCACAAGGAATCAAGGCCTCTCCTTCTAGCTTCTACTCTCTATTCTTTCACACCTTTCATGTTTCTCCTGTCTTCTGGTTTCTTGACACTTTTCTCCTTCTTATTCTCAATCTTTGAAACACCTCCACATCCACCTCCTGTTCCTTCACCTCCTCTTTTTACTACCCTATCCTTGCTATTGCTTCTTATTATTCTGTAGTTTTGTCATTCTCCTCTTTCTCACTGCCATTTTTTCACTTCTCTTTCATATTGTTTCGAACAACCCCTTCTCTCATCCTTGAGTTTCAAGTTCATGTTGTCATTAATCTTCTCCAAAATTGTACTTTTGACGAACTCAATTTGTACACGTGTTTCCCCAAGATACTCTCATTATTTTCATTATAATTTTCCATTTCCCCTCATCACTCCATTCAATTTTCCTTAATCCCTCTTTCGTCACATCTCTTTCCTTCGATCTATGTTTCTTCGCATGAGTCATCTCCATTCCCTCTTTTCCTTTTTCATTCTTCTCTCCCCAATTCTCTGTTCTTTTTCATTTCTTCATCCACTTTTCCTTCACCTTTCTTCTCTCCCATCTCTTTCCTTCCTCTTTTGTCATCTTTATTCCACCTTTTCCTTTTTCCTTCTTGTCTTCCTCCTCCCACTTGTTCTTTCCTCCCTCCAATTCTCTATTATTTATAATTTCCGTCATTTCTCCATATACTAACCTAACCTAACCTAAGCCAACCGTAACCTAACCTAACCTCGTATCTTTTCACCTCTCTCTCATCTCTCTCCTTCGTTCTCTTCTTATGTAAATTCATTTCTTCGCCTCTCACTCTTTTTTCTGCCTCTTACTCTCTTTTCTGCTTCTTCCTTCTTCTTCTTCTCTCCTCCTCTCCCGATCCGTCATATTCTACACCACACCACACCATTTCTCAGCAGGATATTGACGATTCACACAAATCGCCCGACTGGAAGAATATTTACAACACAATCACAACCAATCTGTCAGCTATCAGATCAAACTGGGTTCGACTCCCATTGTGCATTCAATTCAAATCGGACAGAAGCTTATCTCTCTCTCTATCGATTCACTTCAAAACTGGCAGCATTCATTGAATGTGAAGCATCCATGTCATTCGCAAGAAACTCTGTCACAACTTGAAGTGGATCCATTCATAGTGAGATTCACTTTAATCTGTCAGCATTGATAGAATGGCAACAATTGATGGTATTTATGGGGGATGCTGACAGTGCGAAGTGAATTTAATGGGATCTGTGTGTGCTGTTTTGAACAGCGATGACTTGAGGCACAGACAATAACTAAGCCGCATGTTTTCTGTACTTAAGGCCTCCTCCACGCCCTCAATCACTCACTGTTGAGGTGGCTGACGGAAATGGGTGTGCCGGAGTAGCCGGAGCCACCTCACGTAAGGTCGGGTTTTTCAAGCAAGTGACATCACCCAGGACATCAGTGATGTCTCAGTTGTCCTTGTAATTGAAGGATTACTTGGGATGCGTGTCCACTAAGGACAGATCAGAGGTGTCTGAGTTACCTGACGATTTATTCATTCATTCATTCATCGAAGGAGGTTGAATGCAATTCAAAACTGGAGTTGGTAAGAAGGTTTTACGTGGGATACGTGTACATTGAAGAGGGTGATTTTAGAGTTATGTGGGCATATCTTCATTCGTTCGAAGAACTTCAATACATTTGAAAGCAATTTGATTTCGTAAGGATATTGGTTGTGTAGTTACTGTAACTATGTTGACTATGCTATAACTATGTGTGCTGAAAAAGTAATACTAATTTCAAATATCGGAGATAAGATTGACTAGATTTTCAATAATAGGTGTATTGGAGGCTATGAAGAATCCAATTGTGATAAGCGGATTCCCAAATATCGTTATCAGTATCAGAGTCTGTGTCTGTTTTAGTGCAAATACTCCTCCAAGAAGTTTTAATAGGACTATTCCCACTCAGACCAACCTATCAAGCATTAGAATTTATGAAAATAAAATTATGCAACCGATCTGAACCGATGAATCCATTTATTGAAAATTCCATGATATTGTACACATGGAAAACTTAGAGAGTTCAAATCTACATTCCATCCTTTTTTTCGATGATGGTCAAAATGATATAAAGGTCATTTTATATTATACCATTTCTACAAAGATTGAGAGATCTTTCGAATAAAAAACTCCAATGTAATATGTGTGTTTGTGTGTTATTATGTTTTGTGATATAATTTACATATTACATATTTCATCTCATCAAATCAAATCAAAAACTCTTTACTGGTCCTTCAATACAATCAATAACTATACAAAATAACAAATCTTTCAGCAAAAATATAAGAAACCAATCACCTGCAAGGAAAATCCTGTGCGCAGGTGAGAGTTGCTAATACAATTCAATATGAATCATTAAGAACTTACAAAAGATGAAATAAGAAATTATAAAATATAATAGTAAAAGAAGATAATGAATAAGTGGAACAAGGGTGAAAGAAAGAGAATAGAAATAATGAAGAACAAAAAAAAAGAAAGAAAGGGAGATGGCAAACATAATATTGATACAAAGATAAGAGTCACTCACAAAGTATGTCCTCGACTTTACTGGTCCATTTTACTCATCCATTCAATAGTAGTTCTTTTAAGCAATGTAACAGAGTTTCATATATTGACCATTGTCAATTTTGAATTTTGAAAGCCATCGATGACCCAGGATATTTAACTAGTACGATAAGTAGATGAATGTTGGAGCTGAATCGATTCATATTAATTTAATAGAGATAAGATGCTATTCATGTTCTAGAATGTATATCACTGAAAATCCACTTGTAAGTTCAAGAATTAAATAAGAAATATGTGGAGTTAAACTCCTTCATAAGGTCTTCCTAGAATCAGTAAATTTGAAACTTAAATGTTCCAGTATTTTTCTAAGGCAATTTGATGAATTTTAATTGTATATATAAATATGATAGATGATTCTCAAAAATTTTCTTGTGCTTGCATGATACCATGCGTGATTCGACAGAATTTTACAATTGATAAAATTCAACAGTTTTGAAAAAATAGTGAAAAATTAATTATAAAATATTTTTAAAATGCTCGGGGTCGTGGTTCTGGCAGCGGAGGATAGCTAATCAACTACAAATTCTTAGAAATTCTATATGGATAAATTCTAGGCTCTTAAATGCTAAAGCGCTTGTCGGGTGGCCAATAATTTAACGAAGAAAAATTTTATATCTTTCTGCACTGAAATATTTTTCGAAGCGTAGATTGGGGCCCCTTTAACTTATAACTCACGTGAAATTCCTTGGTGGTCGTGGTTTTCTTCTTTAGATCAAGAATCGTTGATCGGCAGGGGGTCCAGGTTTCGGTTTCAGCACGTGGGGAATTTTAATTTAATATTTCCTTCACCAAATTAATTAAGGGATGATTTAACTTTAAACTTTTAAATTTATCGATTGATGGAAATAAATTTACAAATAACAGATATATTGGCCTAAAATATCGGCTCACAAATAGAACATATAAAATCGAACAAAAATTTTACAAATAGGTCTTGGTAACTATAAAGAGATCTGAACGGTGAGGATTTCAAAAGGGAAGTGCTGTCTTTTCTCTCAGCTTCTTGGCTAGACCTTTCTTCTGAGAATCTCGATGTAATAATTGCATGAAAATTTGCCATTGGTAGAACGATTGTGACGTAGACGTGACGTCAGTGGCAGCAGTAGAATATAATTCCTTTAATTACAATAATAATTCAATTTATGTAATTCTTAAAACTGCTTAATCTTCTAGACATAGTTCCTCTCATACAATGTACATGTGCTAGCGTATATGATAAGGCGGGTTTGTTGTCTGATAGTAGATTAACATGTGTTGCTTTCAAACGATCACCTTTTTGGTGCTATTTTTATGCACTATGATTGGCTTATGCTTGCCAAAGAGATTTAATTACCATGTGGTTCAGTTGAAGTAACCATTAATAAATTAATATTCTTATACAATTTTTATTAGGTTTGAGACTGTTATAATTAATTTCTGCCGTTTTATCAATAATATACTGTTCATGCTATGACCTAGTTAGTTACAATAAGACCTGACATATAATATAATTTCTTAAATAATAAATAATTTCAACGATAATACATACATTTTATTTTTTTTTTTATTCGAAATTCTTGGTCCTTTATTGATAGTTTTATAATTTTTAGAAATGGTATTAAATCTTGCGTGAAGCCAGCATGACATTTGACAATACTTTGAATCAGTCAGCTGCGTTCGAACTGTTTTAAAAACATCTGATCGATAGTAAACAAAGTGTAACCTCAAAATCAATGAGCAATTTATAAATAATTCGTGCTTTATTTGCAGAATAATTATAATTTTATTGAATAATTTTCTAGAAAATATTCAGTACAGAACGGTACTCTTATCTAATATACAGTTACTGATAAGTAAGCTTTATCGCTCGGTCGCTAACTATTCCTTTAGCGAATTCTTTCATTTTAAAAGGTAATCACAATTTTTCTCTCTTCTCATGAGATCTATTTGAAAGATTCATCACACAAAAGCCCCCAGGATATTTTAAATAGGTAATTGGGAGACGAGTCGAAACAATGACTATTTGAAAAATCCGATATTGTGATGAATACACCATTTCATCTCCTTACTTCTACGAAAACTCCACACTTAATACTAAAAACGATATATCGTGCACTTTTGGCTACGAGAAAATAAATAATTGATTGTTCCTTTCATTGGATACAATCGAAATACAATAATTAATGAGGTCTCTTTGGATCCTTCATTAAAACAACTCCACAACTTCCATTCACGGGTGGCTTATGAGCAGACCCCTAACTATAACAAATATACAAAATTTCACATATTATCCTCTTAAGATTCGAACAGTATTGGCAACAAATATAGATTTTCATCATTTTTCATGGTTATTACAGGTTTCGACTCTTTATTCTGGCTTTTACATAAATTGGGTGAGAGTGTGATTTAACTTCGGTGACTTGACAATTGTCTACTGTTTGACTCGAGCAATTCCTTTTTTACGCTTAGTACGTTGTGTACAAACAGGGTTACACTTGAAATGGTTTTTTGATTTTTATCAAATGCTGGTTGCAAATATTATGCTTTCAAGATTATATTTATCAATTTGAATTACAATTCATGTTCTTTGATGCAACAATAATAAATTTCACATTTGAAGGTAAGAATTTCATTTTCTTTTTAGCTTTTTAGCAATACATTTATATGACATAGAACATGCGCATTTCGTGCAATTTAACATAAAATATATATTTTTGGTTGTGTTTTTTACTTATAATTTCACATTAAATAATAGGTTACATTAATTAATAACGATATTGCTTTGATTCCTATACATTGACTCTATGATTTTGCACACATTGGTTGGTGTGACGAAGAAAATTATCGAACAGGCTTTGGTTCTGAATAGATTTTTCTATCGATTCTGTATTTCAAGGTTAGATTTACACATTTTTTCAAATAAACTTTGTTTATTTTCTTTCCTCCTATTCACTACTAATTTCATGTTATTTCTAATTTATAATTATTTTCTGTGGATAATATAATTCTTGTTTCTGTTTTTCAGTTGTGTAGATGATACCAGGCGATTGTTTCGGTGATGACTCTGACACGAGGTGGATGGCTTGATCAGGTTGGTAAATTCTTAAAGTTGTTTTCAGTTCTATTTTCTTGATTTAAAGTTGATTTCAATTCCTCCTTTTGATGTGGATTTATAATATTTTCCTCATTAGCTGAGATGCGGCGATGTTTAGGTTATGTTGATTAGGCTGCAGTAGAAAGATGCTGGTCTGCAAAGTAATGATTCAATGAGTAGGCTGTGATTATGAAGAAGTTCGATAATTGATGTAATTCACAACGTAGCTTCCATTTGATTCAAAATTATTCCTTAAGCCCCCATCTAAATTTGATTTCTGATTTATTTCAAAGATTCCATTCCAATTTGCAACTATCCGTTTTATCAAACTTGGCTTAAAACAAATGTGCCTGCGAAGTAGGTAGATCTCTTCAGCCAATGTTGTCCTTCTTTGTTGACCGGGTGACATGTAGTTTGTTATTCTTAAACCTGACATGCCGGTGGTGTCTGTGGGTTTTTTCAAATGATCTTTTTCTTCTCTGCATGGTGTACAGTCTGTTTGATTTCAACCGGACTTGACTGCGGTGATTGTAGGTCCTTTCTGATGCCGTCTTCCTTTTTTCTTGCATGCTGGTAAAAGATTTGATGTCAGATTTTAGCCTAACATGACGGCGATGTAGATAAATTTTTCTTGAGACCGTTTTTCTTTTCTGCATGGCGGGGAGAAATTTGATATTCAATTTTAGTCTTACATGACGGCGGTGTAAATGAACTCTATTAATGCTTCTTCTTTTCCGTGGAGCTGCTATTTTGCTTGTGTGTTGTTTTGTTTTGTAGGTTTTTACTTTCAATTGTGATTTCGATTTGTTGTGGGTTTCTGTTTTACTTCTATTGTTTTGTGGGTTATCTTCATGAGTATCGGGTTTATCTGTTGTAGGTGCTGTCCTTGGTGGATGGGAGATGTGGGTGGTCGGCGGTCCGGGCTGCTCTTCAACGTGGTCGGCAACGTCCTTGGACTCCTGGTGTCCGGCGCGCGGTGGTATAGGCTGTCCCTCTACCTGATGGGTGTCATCCTCAGCTTGGCTGGTGATGTCGTCCGGCTCCTCTCGGCGTTCTGCAGGGTGCGGTGCGACTTCAGTCTTGATATTCTCGGTAGGTTGGTCTTCCTTATATGTGTCATGTTCACTTGCTTGTTTTATGACCTCCTCTTCAAATATGTTCGCTTTCGCATGCATGGGCCCGATCACTGGTCCAATATTGATTTTAATTGTTTGACATTCCTCCTCAATTTGCCGTGTTACCATCCTGCTTTCTTCCACTGCTCCCTTCGACCGTTGATCCAATTTCTCAAAACTCTGTTCATACCTTCCCTTTAGTTTTTCATTTGCTTGTTTGGCATCTGTAATCATATTGTTTAGTGTTTCATTTATTTGTTTCTTTTCTTTCTTTACCTCTTGAATTTCCTTCTTTAATTCTTCCTTTGATTGTTTGTTTTCTTTAATTATCTCTTCTCTTGCTTGTTTGTTTTCTTTAATTATCTCTTCTCTTGCTTGTTTGTTTTCTTTAATTACGTGCTTTATTGCTTCCAGGATGATGTTCCAATCCGGCATGACAACGGGCGTATGGTCTTCCTTTGATCGTTTGCGTTCATCATATGCATCGTTGAATGCTTTCAGTCTGATGTTTATCTCTTGCACGGAAAGGGTGGGTGTGTGGTCTTCGGTTGGCGGCATTGGTTCTATGACATGAGATGCTGGCGTCCGGACCTCTGGAACGGTGGTACGTGGGCGTTTCTCCCGCACAAACTCCTCCGTCTCCGACATCGCTGATGTGGCCTCCAGGATGCGGTGTGGTTCTTCCATAATTTATCGGATGATATAAAGATGAAAGTGTGTTGAAACGACCGCCAATATGTGGGGTTATGTGCAAGATTACAAATGAATGACCACAAGTTGAAATAGTGTAAAAAATTCGTTGAAGTGAAGGAATACACATGTAGAGTGAATCTTGTACTGAATCAATGGTGTAGAGGCTATAAATTTTGCAATGCGTGTGTGGACGCTGAGTGTACACCAGACTGATTGACTCACTACAAGATTCAATACAATTGTCGGAATCGCGGGAGGCCTAAACGCTCGCTCACCCTTGATTCTTCTAATGACAGATTGTATAGTGATGAAATTTTTATAAGCAGTGTAGCGATCGCTAAACACTGAATACGGATACCTTAAAATTATTACCTGTGAAGAATGAGCATACAAAATCATACAGGTCGAGCAAAAATCCCGATGTAGATAATTTACGGGACTGCGTCTCTAATAAGTTCTGAAGGATTAAAATACGGTATTTGGACCAAATATCGTTCAGAATATACTTCGAGAACAGAGTCTTGTCGGGTTTTAAGCTCTATTGTAGGAATTTATATGATCTCTGGCTGCATCTGCTGTACAATTGATGTGTTCGCTCCTAAGTCGAGGTTGGTAACAGATAAAAGCTGATATATGAGCAGGTAAGGACAAAGAATAAATATCTCGATCTGACCCCACTCGCTACATCCACTTAGACCTGTTCCAATATCCAGCTTAATTCAATTATTTCAATGATCGTATTCGATCGGTTCTTGATGATATAGAACGTATCAGACACAATAATTGACAGGCTTAAGAAATAATCGAACTCAGAAAACGAATTAACAAAACTGAAATATATTATAATAAAATATATGATCATACAGTGCAGATTCAGAATTTGATTCACAGGTTGATAATAATTTAGTATTGACAAAAAGAGTTAAAAATTTTCTTGTGCTTGCATGATACCATGCGTGATTCGACAGAATTTTACAATTGATAAAATTTAACAGTTTTGAAAAAATAGTGAAAAATGAATTATAAAATATTTTTAAAATGCTCGGGGTCGTGGTTCTGGCAGCGGAGGATAGCTAATCAACTACAAATTCTTAGAAATTCTATATGGATAAATTCTAGGCTCTTAAATGCTAAAGCGCTTGTCGGCATGGCCAATAATTTAACGAAGAAAAATTTTATATCTTTCTGCACTGAAATATTTTTCGAAGCGTAGATTGGGGCCCCTTTAACTTATAACTCACGTGAAATTCCTTGGTGGTCGTGGTTTTCTTCTTTAGATCAAAAATCGTTGATCGGCAGCAGGTCCAGGCTTCGGTTTCAGCACGTGGGGAATTTTAATTTAAATATCTCCTTCACCAAATGAATTAAGGGATGATTTAACTTTAAACTTTTAAATTTATCGATTGATGGAAATAAATTTACAAATAACAGATATATTGGCCTAAAATATCGGCTCACAAATAGAACATATAAAATCGAACGAAAATTTTACAAATAGGTCTTGGTAACTATAAAGAGATCTGAACGGTGAGGATTTCAAAAGGGAAGTGCTGTCTTTTCTCTCAGCTTCTTGGCTAGACCTTTCTTCTGAGAATCTCGATGTAATAATTTGCATGAAAATTTGCCATTGGTAGAACGATTGTGACGTAGACGTGACGTCAGTGGCAGGCAGTAGAATATAATTCCTTTAATTACAATAATAATTCAATTTATGTAATTCTTAAAACTGCTTAATCTCTAGACATAGTTCCTCTCATACAATGTACATGTGCTAGCGTATATGATAAGGCGGGTTTGTTGTCTGATAGTAGATTAACATGTGTTGCTTTCAACGATCACCTTTTTGGTGCTATTTTTATGCACTATGATTGGCTTATGCTTGCCAAAGAGATTTAATTACCATGTGGTTCAGTTGAAGTAACCATTAATAAATTAATATTCTTATACAATTTTTATTAGGTTTGAGACTGTTATAATTAATTTCTGCCGTTTTATCAATAATATACTGTTCATGCTATGACCTAGTTAGTTACAATAAGACCTGACATATAATATAATTTCTTAAATAATAAATAATTTCAACGATAATACATACATTTTATTTTTTTTTTATTCGAAATTCTTGGTCCTTTATTGATAGTTTTATAATTTTTAGAAATGGTATTAAATCTTGCGTGAAGCCAGCATGACATTTGACAATACTTTGAATCAGTCAGCTGCGTTCGATTTAAAACATCTGATCGATAGTAAACAAAGTGTAACCTCAAATCAATGAGCAATTTATAAATAATTCGTGCTTTATTTGCAGAATAATTATAATTTTATTGAATAATTTTCTAGAAAATATTCAGTACAGAACGGTACTCTTATCTAATATACAGTTACTGATAAGTAAGCTTTATCGCTCGGTCGCTAACTATTCCTTTAGCGAATTCTTTCATTTTAAAAGGTAATCACAATTTTTCTCTCTTCTCATGAGATCTATTTGAAAGATTCATCACAATATATAAATATGATAGATGATTCTCAACAAGTTTCTATCTCCAGTTCTTATCACAAATCACCGACTATCGGTCGGTATTGTTGAACTTCCCGCATCACTATACATCCCGTTATCAAACCTTATCATTTCATTTCATCACCGCCTCATTCTATCTTCTCTGGTGAATGGAACGCATAGAAATGGAGGAGAAAGAGATAGAAGATGGAATAAAGATAGAGTGAGATGGAATGTATGTCAACGAGCAAACAAGATAGAGAGCGAATAGAATGTGTGTGTGTCAAAAAGAACACAAGATGAAAAATTATCGGCGTGCTCTGTTGACAGAACAATAATGTGTGACGTCATCAACGTATGGGGTGATGAAGGATGATGTGTGGAAGAGAGAGAGAGAGCGTGTGAGAGAATACGGTATGTTGTATGTACTGTATGTACTGTACTTAATATGTAACTATTGAAAATGGAATGAAGGAAGATACTACAATTAAATAAAACTTAGAAAATAAGGTTCAATGTGTATTAGGATAGAAATTTCAGTATTAAGAAATACTGAGAACAAAATACTTTTGAAAAAACAAATATCAAAACTTTTGAGAGTTATTTTTCTTTAATTATCTGATTCCCATTCTATTATAATACTTCTTTTAACTTTTTTGCACATACCAACTTGAAAGAGAAAGATATGTGAGTGTGTGTGTGAATGTAGCATTAAAAACTTTTTTTCAATGACCTCCTACTTGCATACAAATTGAGAATAATTTGGCTAGTAGTATTTTTATTTTGGCAGGACCTAACTGTATAGAAGTTTATATCTTTATTCCACTGAGTTGTGTTTTTTTTTGTCAAAATAAAAAATGATTTGATTTGGATTACATTATAATTAAATCTGAAGAATATATTATAACAATAATTAATATAATTTGCTAAAGAGGTAGAGAGTTATTGAAAAAAAGTATCGATGAGAGAGGCAGAGCAATAAATATTGACATTTGTTTCTGGTGATCAGTTTTCGAGTGATCAATGATTAAAGCAATAATTATATTTTTTCTACCATTGACATAGTGGTAACATAATGAAGTAGATTAGCCTACTATATTGCAAGTTGATGGTTTTCGACAGCTTTTAACACTTTGACAGTCAAACTATGGTAATGATAGTTACCAATTTATGATTTATGATTTTGACACAATTTATCAAACGGGAATAACCTAGTAATCGGAATATGAGATCATAGAATAAGAATAAAGATGAGAAAATAGTGAGAAGGGAATGAGAAGAGGAGCTAAATCGGAAAGAATAGATATTGGTGATAGGAAATAATAAAATGAGAATAGGAAAGAGCAGTCTGAAAATGAGTAGTATAAGGAGAAGAGTGCATGATAACAAGAATGATATGAAAATTTTTGAAAAGACGAATATATGGTGTAGTGAGAGGAGCTCAGCAGTGAAGAAAAAGGACATCTTATGATGCTGTACTCATAGTCCTAACAAGACGAATCAACTTTGACTGTTGAAAAGGCTCTATGTTATCGACAGGTGTATATCACCTTCTCTAATTGATTGATCGATAGATTGATTGACTGATTGATACATTGATTAGATTTGATTAATTGTTAGTCTCTTCAGCAGGTATTGTACTTCAAATGAGGTCAGACGCCGGTGTGTGGGACACTATGTATGACACTATGCAACCAGCAGGAGGAAGAAGAAGGATAAGAAAAAAGAGAATGAAGAAGTAGAAGATTAAGGAGAATGAGAAGAAGAAGAGGAGGAAGAAGAAGAAGAAGAAGAAGAAGAGGAAGAAGAAGAAGAAGAAGGAGAAGAAAAAGAAGAGGAAGAAGAAGAAGAAGAAGAAGAAGAAGAAGAAGAAGAGGAAGAAGAAGAAGAAGAAGCTGTTGAGTTCAATACAATGCATCATACAACGGAACTTTAACATGTGAATGATTACACAGCGGAATGTTGATTTTTCAGGTCAAATGTCTCTCAAATTTGTGACAAAGGATTTTGTAATGTGAAATTAATGATGAACTGAGATGGGGATGGATGAATGAGGAGATAGGGGTCAAAGAGTAAGTATTTGAGAGTTGACTGGTGATTGTTTAAGGAGATTTGAATACCTGAAAAATGGAGAGTTCAATGAATTAATGGAAGTTCAGGAGAGTCTTCAGTTTTGAAAAAAAATTTTTGATGGTTTTATCTAAGGATAGTCCTATAAACTATAAATACAGCCTTCATACAGCCTTAAAACACATAGAAACAACATGCATAACATTGAATTATCAATTTGTAACATTGTCCATTGTTCAAGAATGAAGTCCTCTGTCTTCTATGTAATAATAATATTATGCCTATTATTAGGTATTATTATAATACATATTATGTATTTTTTTTGTGCCAGGAACCTTTTCGACTTTACTTGCCTGTTCTTTCCAAACTGGTACCACTTCAATTCCATGGCATCGATGCGGAGCTAGAGAAGGATAGAGCCACTGCCTCGCCTGATAACAAACGAATATTATTCAGGTGTTGACTTAATAACGTGAATCTCACAATAGATCACAGGTTAACAGTCAGCTCCAAATTTGGTAAAATCAAGAAGTAGAATTGAAACCAGACAAATTTCAAAATTAGAAGGGAAAGGAATACGGAAAACAGAAAATGAGTTGAAGGGAATTATGAAGGAAGGAGTGATAAAGAATACTAAGGAAAAAAATGGAAAGATAGAGAGAATAGGAGAGGATTGAACGTGGAAGAATGTCGTCTTAGAAGCAGTGCTGTCAGAAAATTGTCAAGCAGTATGACAGTTTTGATGGATAAATTCTCTCCCATACGAATGGAATTTGTGAGCACATTGTAAGCAAGCCATATATCTATATTATGTATCCTTATGTCTATGTCTACATCCCTCCATATATCTATAATCATGTGTTATGTTTGTGTTCACATATATATGTGTTAGAGGCAGACAATTTCCCAGCCTTGTAATAAATTGATGTGCTTTCTTCAAGAAAAGTAGTAGCTGAGGAAAAGTGGAAAACTGGGTGTCGCTCAGCCGATATCAACTTTTCTTTTCGCTCGGAAAATTCACATGACGAGATAAACAGGTCGCACTGAATCTCTGAGAATTGTAGTGTTTTCTAGCGTTGAGATGTAGAAACGCTATTTTTTTGAACTGTGTTTTTTGAAAGTACAGAGTTATTACAATATGAAAAAGAGCCACCTCATTCATTGCCATGTGTTGTCAACTTATAAAACCTGTGGTGATATTGAAAGTGAAAATCTTGTTATAATGTTATTTCTTAGATATTTGAAAATCGAAAATTCGATGATAAGAATACGTTGTTAAGATGTAACGTTTCTAGACCGCTAACTTTAGACCGTACTTGGGTGTCATACTTTTTCTGCTGATCTCCCATGCTTTCAGTAGAATTCTTGATAGTTGGCTTCTCAGCTATTCTTAGAGAGAGAGAAGAAGAATGAGAATAATCGGATAAAAAATGCACTGCACTGATAGTTGCAGTGATAGTATTTTTAATTTTTCTGCTCAAAATTTTCAAGTTTATTTCAATATTATTGAAACTTTCGGATTGTTTAGTGTTTTTTCCGGCTCTTATCAACCCTTCGAAATTCAAAATTCATCAGTCATATCTCGAATACATATTCTCTGAGTGTTAATCTTTGGTGAAAACAGAAATTTTAAACTTAACCTCACTTTGGACTATTCATGTGCCAAAATCAAGGAATTGAAGAAGTTTTGGGCAATTGCCTGTTTCTCTTTCCAAATATCGTGTTTGTGACTGTTCTAATAAATAAATAAAGTATGAGAGGAGGAGGAGAAAAAAGAAGAGAATAAGAATACAATCATCATCTTCCATAATAGTTTTAACAACTCTTGATCATGGTCTTGCTAATATTTCGAAAAAATACATACGCTACATAAGGGAAAGAACCTTGTGACCTGCCCTATTGAGCACTTCAAGGCAACTTTGAGTCTAGAAGAGTTGATGTCTACCCATCTTTAAATGAAGTGTAAATACTATAAACTAGCAATATATATTCCCTCTTATCTAGTATTAGTAAAATTATAGAAAAATGTGTAAAGTCGAGACTAATATCCTACTTAAATAAATATAAAATCTTAAATAGTTCGCAATTGGGTTTTTCAAAGTGCCTTAATACTTCTGATGAAATATTTAGAGTGAGTAGAGAAGTTATAAATCATTTAGATAGAGGAAAAAGGTGCTTGGGAATCTTTCTGGACTCCCAAAAGGCTTTCGACACAGTGGACCATGAACTCTTGCTAAATAAAATGGTTTTAGAGGCATAGTTTTGAGATTTTTTAGGTCGTACTTAAACTTAAGGTCAGAAGCCGTAAAAATTGATGATACAATTAGCAAAGATAGGAGAGTTGAAGCTGGGATTCCACAAGGAACAGTGCTTTGCCTAATTTATATTAATGATTTATTAAATATTGATCTAGACTGTGGCTCTCTCTACTCATTTGCGGATGACACTGTAGCTCTGTTTCATGGGAATTCATGGATGGAAACATTTGAGAAAGCAAATAGTGGTATAGCAAAGATAAAAAATCTGGTGTGGCGCACTCACACAACTTTCCTTGCCGTTATGAAAATTGATCACCTGACGCTAGTGTTCCCGCGCATCACAAGTCTACTATTCAAAGATTTGAGCCAGCTGGTGACAGGGCAATAACGCTGGAGACACACATGAGGTCTGCTATCTCTTCATAGTGAATGATTCAATAGAATCAACAATAATTTGCAATTGAATGATCACATTTTCTCGAATTTAAAGCTTATTTTCAATTTTAGGTGAAAATGTTACTGAACATTAATTGTAGAGATTTTCATGCTCAATCTACTCCACTTGATTTTTTTTGTTCCAATTGTATCTGGAGCCTGATAATTGGGAATCTAAAATCGAACTTTGCATTGATGGGGCGGAGCTCCTGGAATTTTTACAGATATGGGACTTGTGGCAGTTGATAGAGCTTATCGATGACTATTTAGGTATGAATTTGATCGAAATCGTTGGAGCCGATTCCGAGAAAATCACGAAAAACCCTGTTTTTGACAACATTTTCGCCATTTTAGCCGCCATCTTGAATTGAATTTGATCGAAATTGTTCGTGTCGGATCCTTATAGTGAAAGGACCTTAAGTTCCAAATTTCAAGACATTCCGTTAATTGGGAGATGAGATATCGTGTACACAGACGCACATACACTCATACACACACACACACATACAGACCAATACCCAAAAACCAGTTTTTTGGACTCAGGGGACCTTGAAACGTATAGAAATTGGGGTACCTTGATTTTTTTCGGAAAGCAATACTTCCCTTACCTATGGTAATAGGGCAAGGAAAGTAAAAATTGGTGTGACCACAATAAATTATGTATAAATAAAGATAAAACTGTGGTTCTACCCTTTCACCTCACAATGGCTGGTAAGCCCTCTGAGGAGTACCAACTTAAAATTATTATTCATAAACCTGACTGTAACCAGTCTTATTGCCAGTGTGTTCCTCTCTTTGTTCATGATTCTGTAAAATACCTAGGCATCATGATAGATTCTCGACTAAGGTGGGAGCCACACATTTCTTATGTTTGTAATAGATTAAGGAAAACATTTTATAAGTTTGTTCAATTGAGAAATATTCTTCCATTGTACCAGTTGAAGATGGTATTCCTTGCCCTAATCTCTTCTGTAATTGAATACGGCATTGTTGGATGGGGAGGTTGTGGATCTTCCATCTTACAACCCCTTATTTTGCAGAATAAGAATATTGTAAAAATATGTCTGAATAGACCAGTTAGATATCCCACTAACCTAATCTATAAAGAATTCAAAGTTCTAAGCCCTGAGGATTCATATAAATTGAACTTATTAGAATATGTATTTAAACGACCATTAGATTTTCCAGTGACTCCTGAACATGGATATACGACTCGTGGTCAAGCCAGAGAGAAACTGTATGAGCCGAGATGTGTAACTGCATCTACGGCTGGTCATGCAGCCTTTCAGGGTCCTCGTTTATTTAATGTTTTACCTTTCGATATTTCTAGAGAGTCCTCCTTATTGATTTTCTGTAGAAGGTTAAGACTGTATTTATCGGCTTCATAAATTGTTTCGTTTCGTTTTGTTTCATTGGAATATGTTTAACTTTATTCTGTAAACTAGGCTATATAAACTAAGCATTGTAATCAATTTGTTTCTTTTTGTGGAAGATGTGTATTTTTGTTTAGATTGCTTAATGGCATAAGATAATACTATTTATGTAAGTAGCTCTATATAGTACTTGAAGCAGCTGAATCGTTTTTCTTATATATTTTCTGTAATTCATAAGACGAACCACACCTCGACGCAGGCCTAGCCTAATGAGGAGTGCACTTGATATTTTTTATGTTATTATGCTTTGTAAAATTGTATAATGATGAAATTTTTTATAAGCAGTGTAGCGATCGCTAAACACTGAATACGGATACCTTAAATTATTACCTGTGAAGAATGAGCATACAAAATCATACAGGTCGAGCAAAAATCCCGATGTAGATAATTTACGGGACTGTGTCTCTAATAAGTTCTGAAGGATTAAAATACGGTATTTGGACCAAATATCGTTCAGAATAT
The DNA here is from genome assembly GCF_014356525.2 of Nilaparvata lugens. Taxonomy (NCBI): domain Eukaryota; kingdom Metazoa; phylum Arthropoda; class Insecta; order Hemiptera; family Delphacidae; genus Nilaparvata; species Nilaparvata lugens. The sequence continues at coordinate 43,205,703 of NC_052510.1, read as the reverse complement.
ATTTCGAGAACAGAGTCTTGTCGGGTTTTAAGCTCTAATGTAGGAATTTATATGATCTATGGCTGCCACTGCTGTACAATTGATGTGTTCGCTCCTAAGTCGAGGTAGGTAACAGATAAAAGCTGATATATGAGCAGGTAAGGACAAAGAATAAATATCTCGATCTGACCCCACTCGCTACATCCACTTAGACCTGTTCCAATATCCAGCTTGATTCAATTATTCCAATGATCGTATTCGATCGGTTCTTGATGATATAGAACGTATCAGACACAATAATTGACAGGCTTAAGAAATAATCGAACTCAGAAAGCGAATTAACAAAACTGAAATATATTACAATAAAATATGTAATCATACAGTGCAGATTCAGAATTTGATTTACAGGTTGATAATAATTTAGCATTAACAAAAGGAGTTAAAAATGTTCTTGTGCTTGCATGATACCATGCGTGATTCAACAGAATTTTATAATTGATAAAATTTAACAGTTTTGAAAAAATAGTGAAAAATGAATTATAAAAAATATTTTAAAATTGCTCGGGGTCGTGGTTCTGGCAGCGGAGGATAGCTAATCAACTATAAGTTCTTATAAATTCAATAGGAATAAATTCTAGACTCTTAGTAACTAAAAGCGCTTGTCGGCGTGGCCAATAATTCAACGAAGAAAAAATTTATGTTTCTGCACTGAAATATTTTTCGAAGCGTAGATTGGGGCCCCTTTTAAAAACTTATAACTCACGTGAATTTCCTTGGCGGTCGTGGTTTTCTTCTTTAGATCAAAAATCGTTTGATCGGCGGCAATCCAGGCTTCGGTTTCAGCACGTGGGGAATTTTAATTTAATATTTCCTTCACCGAATTAATTAAGGGATAATTTACTTTAAACTTTTAATTTATCGATTGATGAAAACAGAAATTTACAAATAACAAATAAATTGGCCTAAAATATCGGCTCACAAATAGAACATTTAAAATCGAACAAGAAATTTTCACAAATAGGTCTTGGTAACTATAAAAGGAGATCTGCACGGTGAGGATTTCAAAAGGGAAGTGCTGTCTTTTCTCTAAGCTTCTAGGCTAGACCTTGCTTCTCAGAATCTCGATGTAATAATTTGCATAAAAATTTGCCATTGGTAGAACGCTTGTGACGTAGACATGACGTCAGTGGCAAGCAGTAGAATATAATTCTTTTAATTACAATAATAATTCAATTCATGTAATTCTTAAAACTGCTTAATCTTATAGACATAGTTCCTCTCATACAATGTACATGTGCTAGCGTAAATGATAAGGCAGGGTTGTTGTCTGATAATAGATTAACATGTGTTGCTTTCAAACGATCACCTTCTTGGTGCTATTTCTATGCACTATGATTGGCTTAGGCTGGCCAAAGAGATTTAATTACCATGTGGTTCAGTTGAATTAAATCGTTAATAAATTAATACTCTTGTACAATTTTTATTAGGTTTGAGATTGTTATAATTAGTTTCTGCCATTTTATCAATAATATAATTTCATGCTATGACCTATTTAGTTACAATAAGACCTGACATATAATTTCTTAAATAATAAATAATTTCAACGATAACACATACATTTTATTTTTTTATTTGAAATTCTTGATCCTTTATGGATAGTTTTGATTTTTAGAGATGGTATTATATCTTACGTGAAGCCAGCGTGACATTTGACAATACTTTGAATCAGTCAGCTGCGTTCGAACTGTTTTAAAAACATCTGATCGATAGTAAACAAAGTGTAACCTCAAAATCAATGAGCAATTCGTAAATAATTTGTGCTTTATTTGCAAAATAATTATAATTTTATTGAATAATTTTCCTAGAAAAATATTCAGTACAGAACGGTACTCTTATCAAATATACAGTTATTGATAAGTAAGCTTTATCGCTCGGTCGCTAACTATTCCTTTAGCAAATTCTTTCATTTTAAAAGGTAATCACAATTTTTCTCTCTTTTCATGAGATCTATTTGAAAGATTCATCACACAAAAGCCCCCAGGATATTTTAAATAGGTAATTGGGAGACGAGTCGAAACAATGACTATTTGAAAAATCCGATATTGTGATGAATACACTATTTCATCTCCTTACTTCTACGAAAACTCAACACTTAACACTAAAAACAATATATCGTGCACTTTTGGCTACGAGAAAATAAATAATTGATTGTTCCTTTCATTGGATACAATCGAAATACAATAATTAATGAGGTCTCTTTGGATCCTTCATTAAAACAACTCCACAACTTCCATTCACGGGTGGCTTATGAGCAGACCCATAACTATAACAAATATACAAAATTTCACATATTACTTCTTAAGATTTGAATAGTATTTGCAACAAATATAGACTTTCATCATTTTTTCATAGTTATTACAGGTTTCGACTCTTTATTCTGGCTTTTACATAAATTGGGTGAGAATGTGATTTTACTTCGGTGACTTGACAATCGTCTACCGTTTGACTCGAGCAATTTCTTATTTGCGCTTAGTACGTTGCGTACAAACAGGGTTACACTTGAAATGGCTTTCTTGATTTTTATCAATGTTGGTTACAAATATTAAGTCTTACATTTATCAATTTGAATTTCAATTCATGATCTTTTGATGCAACAGTAATAAATTTCACATTTGAAGGTAAGAATTTCATTTTCTTTGGAGTTTTTTAGAGATACATTCATATAACACAGAACATGCGCATTTCGTGCAAATTAACATAAATATATATTTTTGGTTGCGTTTTTTACTTATAATTCCACATTAAATAATAGGTTACAATAATTAAATAACGATATTGCTTTGATTCTATACATTGACTCTAGGATTTCGCACACATTGGTTGGTGGGACGAAGAAAATTATCGAACAGGCGTTGGTTCTGAATAGATTTTTCTAGTGATTCTGTATTTCAAGGTTAGATTTACACATTTTTTCAAATAAACTTTGTTTATTTTCTTTCCTCCTATTCACTACTAATTTCATGTTATTTCTAATTTATAATTATTTTCCGTGGATGCTATAATTCTTGTTTCTATTTTTCAGTTGTGCAGATGATATCAGGCGATTGTTTCGGTGATGACTCTGACACGAGGTGGATGGCTTGATTAGGTTGGTAAATTTTTAAAGTTGTTTCGTAGTTTTAATTTCTTCTGTTATTAAAGTTGATTTCGATTTTCTTCTTGAAGTAGATTGATAATTTTTTCTTATTAGTTGAGATGCGGCGAAGTTTAGGTTATGTTGATGATTAGGCAGCAGTAGAAAGATGCTAGTCTGCAAAGTAATGATTCACTGGGTAGGCCGTGATTATGAAAATGTTGATAATTTGTGTAATTCACAATGTAGCTTCCATTTAATTCGAAAATTATTCTTTAAGCCCCCATCTAGATTTGATTTCGGTATTTGTTTCAAAGTTTCCATTCTAATTTGCAACTATTCGTTTTACTAAACTCGGCTTAAAACGAATGTGCCGGTGGTGTAGATCGATTCTTACAAACTTGTTTCCTCTTTGTTGGCCGGTAACATGCAGTTTGATATCCTTAAATCTGACATGCCGGTGGTGTCTGTGCGTTTTTCCGAATAATATTTTTCTTTTCTGCATGGCGGTGTACAGTCTGTTTGATTTCAACCGGACATGACTGCGGTGGTTGTAGGTTCCTCTTGACACTATTTTTCTTTTTTCTTGCATGTCGGTAGGAATCGTGATGTAAGATTTTAGCCTAACATGACGGCGATGTAGATAAATTTTTCTTGAGACCATTTTTCTTTTCCATGGAGCTGCTATTTTACTTGTGTGTTGTTTTGATTTAGAGGTTTTTATTTTCAGTTGTGATTTCAATTTGTTGTGGGTTTCTGTTTCATTTCTATTGTTTAGGTGACTATCTTCATGAATGCTGGGTTTATATGTTGCAGGCGCTGTCCTCGGTGGATGGACGGTGATGTGGGCGGTCGGCGGTCCGGGCTGCTCTTCTACGCGGCGGGCAACGTCCTTGGACTCCTGGTGTCCGGCGCGCGGTGGTACGGGCTGTCCCTCTACCTGATGGATGTCGTCCTCGGCCTGGCGGGTGATGTCGGCTGGTTCCTCTCGGCGTTCGGCGGGGTGCGGCGCGACTCCAGTCTTGACATTCTCGGTGGGTTGGTTTTCCATACATGTGTTATGTTCGCTTGCTTGTTTGACTTTAACCACCTTTATTGTATCCTTCTCCACATGTATATGTTTCTTAATGCTGACTTCGACGCTGATTTTTCCCATATGCATATCTTCAGATATCCTATCCAATCGGTTATTTGTTTCTAAAATTGATTTATCCAGACACTCAGCTAATTTTTTTGATGGTATTATCGGTATCATGGAATGCTCTGTCCATTCGCTGGCTCAACTTCTCCAAACCCTGTTCGTTTACCTTCTTTACTTCTTGAACTTCCTTTTTTAATTCTTCCTTTGTTTGCTTGTTGTCCTTCTTTATTTCTTGGATTTCCTTCTTTAACTCTTCCTTTGTTGCTGAAGAACTTTGTTTTATTGCTTCATTTGTTTGTTTGTTTCCTTTCTCTATCTTTACTGGTTATTGCTTCCAGGAAGGCGTCCATATCCAGTGCGGGAGCGGGCATACATCTAACGGTCACCTGCTGGTTTTTTATCCGAGCAACGGTGCGAGAAATGGGGGTTCCTGTTTCTGGGGCGTCGTCGTCCGTATGCTCTCCCGATGTTTCGTCCTCTGGCTCTTGGGCTGCCGATGGATCCTCCACTAGGATGCAGCTCTCCTCCACCTGCGTCGAAGATAAATCATCCAGTACATTTGGATGGAAATCGGCAGATGCGGTGGCAGATGCGGATGGCGGCGAACAATCGGGTGAGATGTCCTCGGTGTCCGACAGACTTGGATTGACCTGGTCGTTTCCTGCCATAGTTTGTGAGAAAATAATGCGACGAACGTGTGCGGTGAATAAAAAACGTGAAAGTGTTGATGTGATATACAAAATAATTAATAAGAAATCCAATAGAAATTGTTATAGCTTCGTAGTGAGTGAAATACAGAAAAAGTGGTTTAGCAATGTGTTCAGTGATAAAATGAGTCAAGTTAGCAATATCGTTAACATAAAAATGACAAGAACATACAGGATACACAGTGAACACTTATGCGGTAATACAGGTACGCCTCTTATAATTTATTATTACTATTATTATAAATATTTTACTCTTATAATTTCTTGCCGCAATTATATATAGGGCTAGTATTCTTCGCAAAATTTTATATAAAAGCAGTGATACTCTGCTTGAATTATTCCGCAATATATCCGTGATTTAATTTTACTTCCCTCTTTATGCTTTAAAAAATTTTTAAAAATATAAATAACTTCAATCCTCTTTTCTGTAAATTTTTATAAATTGTTTCAATATAGACCTAATATTCTTCAAATAATATGACCTTTCTTATGATATCTCTTATACCTATGACTTATAGTATGACCAATTTTCGAATAACACGATAATAAAATTCTGAGTTCGATTTTTTCTCTAAAAATTCATCAATCGATAAATTTCTTTTCTGTTCAAAAATTGGGTATGGTACTTCTTGTTATTTTATATAACAGTGAACAGTTAATATTAAAATTGAAGAAATTCACAACCATGAATTTTTCAAAAAATTTTCCCGTTGTCAGCGCTATAGTATACTGAGCAACTAAATAATCCTCGTAGTCGATTATCCACCTCTTCAATGCCTATCACTGTTGGGCGCCAAATCATGTAGTGCTATATACAAATGCCCCACGTTGGGCGCCAAATCATGTGGTGCGTTTTTTAACGGCTTCACACATGTAGAGTGAATCTTGTACTGAGTCAATGGTGTAGCGGCTATAAATTTTGTAATTGCGTGCGTGGACGCTGAGTGAACACCAGACTGATTGACTCACTACAAGACTCAATACAATTGTCGGAATCGCGGGAGGCCTAAACGCTCGCTCACCCTTGATTCCTCTAATGACAAATTGTATAATGATGAAATTTTTTATAAGCAGTGTAGCGATCGCTAAACACTGAATACGGATACCTTAAAATTATTACCTGTGAAGAATGAGCATACAAAATCATACAGGTCGAGCAAAAATCCCGATGTAGATAATTTACGGGACTGTGTCTCTAATAAGTTCTGAAGGATTAAAATACGGTATTTGGACCAAATATCGTTCAGAATATATTTCGAGAACAGAGTCTTGTCGGGTTTTAAGCTCTAATGTAGGAATTTATATGATCTATGGCTGCCACTGCTGTACAATTGATGTGTTCGCTCCTAAGTCGAGGTAGGTAACAGATAAAAGCTGATATATGAGCAGGTAAGGACAAAGAATAAATATCTCGATCTGACCCCACTCGCTACATCCACTTAGACCTGTTCCAATATCCAGCTTGATTCAATTATTCCAATGATCGTATTCGATCGGTTCTTGATGATATAGAACGTATCAGACACAATAATTGACAGGCTTAAGAAATAATCGAACTCAGAAAGCGAATTAACAAAACTGAAATATATTACAATAAAATATGTAATCATACAGTGCAGATTCAGAATTTGATTTACAGGTTGATAATAATTTAGCACTAACAAAGGAGTTAAAAATGTTCTTGTGCTTGCATGATACCGTGCGTGATTCAACAGAATTTTACAATTGATAAAATTTAACAGTTTTGAAAAAATAGTGAAAAATGAATTATAAAAAATATTTTAAAATTGCTCGGGGTCGTGGTTCTGGCAGCGGAGGATAGCTAATCAACTATAAGTTCTTATAAATTCAATAGGAATAAATTCTAGACTCTTAGTAACTAAAAGCGCTTGTCGGCGTGGCCAATAATTCAACGAAGAAAAAATTTATGTTTCTGCACTGAAATATTTTCGAAGCGTAGATTGGGGCCCCTTTTAAAACTTATAACTCACGTGAATTTCCTTGGCGGTCGTGGTTTTCTTCTTTAGATCAAAAATCGTTTGATCGGCGGCAATCCAGGCTTCGGTTTCAGCACGTGGGGAATTTTAATTTAATATTTCCTTCACCGAATTAATTAAGGGATAATTTACTTTAAACTTTTAATTTATCGATTGATGAAAACAGAAATTTACGAATAACAAATAAATTGGCCTAAAATATCGGCTCACAAATAGAACATTTAAAATCGAACAAGAAATTTTCACAAATAGGTCTTGGTAACTATAAAAGGAGATCTGCACGGTGAGGATTTCAAAAGGGAAGTGCTGTCTTTTCTCTAAGCTTCTAGGCTAGACCTTGCTTCTCAGAATCTCGATGTAATAATTTGCATAAAAATTTGCCATTGGTAGAACGCTTGTGACGTAGACATGACGTCAGTGGCAAGCAGTAGAATATAATTCTTTTAATTACAATAATAATTCAATTCATGTAATTCTTAAAACTGCTTAATCTTATAGACATAGTTCCTCTCATACAATGTACATGTGCTAGCGTAAATGATAAGGCAGGGTTGTTGTCTGATAAGAGATTTTCATGCTCAATCTACTCCACTTGATTTTTTTTTGTTCCAATTGTATCTGGAGCCTGATAATTGGGAATCTAAAATCGAACTTTGCATTGATGGGGCGGAGCTCCTGGAATTTTTACAGATATGGGACTTGTGGCAGTTGATAGAGCTTATCGATGACTATTTAGGTATGAATTTGATCAAAATCGTTGGAGCCGATTACGAGAAAATCACGAAAACCCCTGTTTTTGACAACATTTTCGCCATTTTAGCCGCCATCTTGAATTGAATTTGATCGAAATTGTTCGTGTCGGATCCTTATAGTGAAAGGACCTTAAGTTCCAAATTTCAAGACATTCCGTTAATTGGGAGATGAGATATCGTGTACACAGACGCACATACACTCATACACACACACACACACATACAGACCAATACCCAAAAACCAGTTTTTTGGACTCAGGGGACCTTGAAACGTATAGAAATTTAGAAATTGGGGTACCTTGATTTTTTTCGGAAAGCAATACTTCCCTTACCTATGGTAATAGGGCAAGGAAAGTAAAAATTGGTGTGACCACAATAAATTATGTATAAATAAAGATAAAACTGTGGTTCTACCCTTTCACCTCACAATGGCTGGTAAGCCCTCTGAGGAGTACCAACTTAAAATTATTATTCATAAACCTGACTGTAACCAGTCTTATTGCCAGTGTGTTCCTCTCTTTGTTCATGATTCTGTAAAATACCTAGGCATCATGATAGATTCTCGACTAAGGTGGGAGCCACATATTTCTTATGTTTGTAATAGATTAAGGAAAACATTTTATAAGTTTGTTCAATTGAGAAATATTCTTCCATTGTACCAGTTGAAGATGGTATTCCTTGCCCTAATCTCTTCTGTAATTGAATACGGCATTGTTGGATGGGGAGGTTGTGGATCTTCCATCTTACAACCCCTTATTTGGCAGTATAAGAAAATTGTAAAAATGTGGCTGAATAGACCAGTTAGATATCCCACTAACCTAATCTATAAAGAATTCAAAGTTCTAAGCCCTGAGGATTCATATAAATTGAACTTATTAAAATATGTATTTAAACGACCATTAGATTTTCCAGTAACTCCTGAACATGGATATACAACTCGTGGTCAAGCCAGAGAGAAACTGTATGAGCCGAGATGTGTAACTGCATCTGCGGCTGGTCATGCAGCCTTTCAGGGTCCTCGTTTATTTAATGTTTTACCTTACGATATTTCTAGAGAGTCCTCCTTATTGATTTTCTGTAGAAGGTTAAGACTGTATTTATCGGCTTCATAAATTGTTTCGTTTCGTTTTGTTTCATTGGAATATGTTTAACTTTATTCTGTAAACTAGGCTATATAAACTAAGCATTGTAATCAATTTGTTTCTTTTTGTGGAAGATGTGTATTTTTGTTTAGATTGCTTAATGGCATAAGATAATACTATTTATGTAAGTAGCTCTATATAGTACTTGAAGCAGCTGAATCGTTTTTCTTATATATTTTCTGTAATTCATAAGACGAACCACACCTCGACGCAGGCCTAGCCTAATGAGGAGTGCACTTGATATTTTTTATGTTATTATGCTTTGTAAAATTGTACAATGAAGTGAATAAAAGTTATTATTATTATTATTATATATGTAGAAATATTGAGACAGGATCGGTCAAAATTGAACTTGATTACAAGAATATCGCACGAGAATGAATCAATCCATAGCTTTTATAGCTTCGTATAGTAACTATATGAAAAGGTGATATTCTTGTTCATTTTACATTATCGTCGCAAAGCACTGTTTCGATGTATACGGATATATTTTCAAATTGTTAGTGAAAGTACGTAGCCCATGTATGCAAACGTCACCACATGTCGCATGCGACACACGACATGCCCCACGACCCATTATATTGCAAAGACAAGACAAACAGTCATCTGTCAATAGTACAGCACTATTGTGACATCACCCTCACCCCCACCCATCGTCACACCGTCACTAGCCTGTCAATCAAGCAAACTGTCATCTGATGAAATGCGCCCTTGGCTCCTAGATGGCACTCTCTCACACATACTCACGCTCACACTGTCTCTCTCCCAACTCTCTCTTTCTATATTCCACCGTCTCCCTCACTCTCCATTACTCTGCCATCTTTTTGTAAGTCACTTTTCCTCTCCTGGTTACCCCTCTACGTCATTTTGTCATGTATCTCTCTCTGACTCTCTTTTTTCTCTCTCTCTCTCTCTCTCTCTCACTCTCTTTTACTCTCTCTCTCTCACACACACTCTCTCAGACACCACCTTGTCAACATTATTCGTGTATGGATGATTGACAATCAATATTGATGGCTGCTTCGCAATGTTGATTGTAGCTTTGGTATTGGCAACAGGGAAAGCAGCAAGCACATCACAACTGTTCCAGGCTATATTGTAATACTGTAGTAACATGAAATCTTTGTAACATTGAGAGGTTTCCGGGGATATTGGAGATGTCCCAGGAGAGTTGAATTAAGGTTATTTGTTATATTTTTCACTTTCAATTTTTTTTCAGATTTTTTTTGCGCATATTTGTGGATGTAGGAGATCACACTGTAGTCATTTTTGAATTTTTAGTGTTTCTCAATTGAGTATGCAGTTGAACATCTTAATAACTGTTACTTTGTTGTTTCTTATATTATTTATAAAAATTTATTTTATAATCTATGTAAATTTCTTCATTTAAAGATGTTCTCACGATGTAGAGACTTGTAATCCGCACTGTTGGTACATCGACGAGCAGTTATTATTCCGATTGTAAGTACAATGGTAAATTATTTGAGCTTGTTTATATCTCACTCAATACATGACAATGACTCTATGACGAAACAACTTGTCAAATATCAGTATCTAAATTCAAGCACTATATTCTGCTTGAGATTGCAATAGTATAGCAATAGTTGCAATAGATTACTGTCACTATTGTGATAAGAATAACTAGTGAGTTCTTAGCAAAACTTTCAATCAAGAATCAAGAGAGAATACACAATGAATCTGAAATCGAGCCTCCATTTTCAGTCGAACAACTAATTAAATTATATTGAGTGAAAGATATTTCAGGAGATTGATAAACAATATTCTGGTGCACAAAAAGGACAGTATTTATTCCAACGATAATATAAATTTGTTACGACAAATTATTCTGAATTTTAGTTGAATAATACTAAAACCTATCACTCACTCACGAAAGTGTTCAAAATTATTTATGAACATGTAACTCGTGAATTGATTGATGTGATTCAAGTTGAAGAAAAACAATCATTAGGAAACAGCCATTTTCATCTGTATATTGAAATAGTAAGAGGTAATTTGCATCACTAGACCAAACAACTGGAAACGATTGGATGATTCTACAGGTATGGACAACGCTGATTCTCCTCATGAACAATTATTCAGATTTTGCCTTTTTTCCTTCAGTCAATAGCAGGTGGACCAAGATGACTTGCTAGAGAGTAAGTCCGTCCACAAGATGTTCCTCTCCTGATTACGATTAGGCCATGGTTAGTTTCCATTCAAGTGATGCTGATATTCTGATGTGTATCTCACTGTAGAGTCAATAACGTCCCACGCACAACCATAACTTTTGGCTACATCCAATACAACCCCCCCCCCGCCCGCCCCCTCACAATCACACTCTGTCTAGCGACGCTAATCATAATCAAATATGCTTTCCCTTCCCCCACCCGCACCATCCAACCAATTCCCCCTAACAATCGACAAACCCAGCATAATAATCCATGGGAAGAAACATAGTTTACAAATTACATATACACAGCGACACTGACTTCAACATTCAAGGTATTTTTCATGAGTGGACCGCCTCGAGGAGGAAAGGAGAGAGGAAGTTTGTATGTGAGAGAGAGGGAGTGAGAATGGAAATACGAGAGAGAGTGTAAGATAGAAAGATTGGGAGGGAAACGGACTGATAAGTTGTGTGGGGAGAATAATTATCAGGAGAAAGAGTGGTTAAGAGGAAGTGTAATAAGAAAAAAATGGATAGATTATAAGTCGATGAATACAGTAGATGAGGATTGAGGCTGTGCAAAGGCTAAAAATAAACTTTTTACTCGTGATATTTTTCAAAGTTTTCTGATTCGTATATCATCAAGTTATCAAGATGAAAAATGTTTCTCAGGAAAACATTTTTTTCTGATCATTACTTTTTGAGATATGAGCGCCTAAAGTTTAAATTTTTGGGACAGAACATTTCAAATTCGGTAAGAGATGAATCCGTGAGATTTGGAGGATAGATTCTTCATGGTAATGTTGATCCAGTGAAAAAAATTTTCTGAAAATTTCAATTTTTAAGATAGTTATTCAATTTACTAAAAATAGCCAAAAATAACTTTTAGTTTAGTTATTTTTGGTAAATTGAACAACTTTTCCAAAAATTGATATTTTCATAGAAAATTTTTGTTTCACTAGGCCAACAATAAAATGGAGAATCCATCCTCTAAATCTTATGGATTTATATTGTTCAGAATTTGAAATGTTCTGTCCCAAAAATTCAAACTTCAGTCGCTCATATCTCAAAAAGTAATGATCGGAAAAAAAATGTTTTCCTGAGAAAACTTTTTCATTTTGATAGCTTGATGATATACGAATCGAAAAACTTATTTTTAGTTTATTTTTAGCCTTTGCACAGCCTTAATCGATTGATTGATTGATTGATATGTGATCCGGGTCTTGCTAAAGTAAGAAAATATAATAAAAACTTATTTAATACAGTATCTGATACGATAACATTTTTTTCAAATGAGAAAATATAAATGTTCAAATGAAACTTCAAATTTTTCCACTCTTTGTTAACGATGATGCAAGATGCAAGTCGCTTTCTATTCGGTTGTTTCGGATGTCATTGACAGTGTGGATTATTGATAGAGTTGTCCACCTGCCCACTCATTTATTAATTTATACTTCTTGTTTGTCTTCTTCTTATTCTTTTACTTCTTCATATTCTTCTATTTCTTCTTTTTGAGCCGAAAATGAATTTGACACATAGCGTGGGAGACCAGCCGAATACGCATGAGCCACCTGACTCAATCCAACGATTTCATGTCTCAATCACTTCTATTTTTTACTTTTTCTAATTTTGAAATATTCTTCGAATAATTTCTTTTGTCAGTTGTTATTTGCTACGTCTTGTTACCAAAAATGCTCTCTTGATCTCTCAATCATTCTGTTTAATTATTCTTCTTTTGGGGTTCAGTACCTATATGTATATGAATACATGTTGTACCAGAGTAATAGCGATGTCCAATGAAATATCTGCGGCATACCTTTACTCAAGTAATTGTTATACTTCTATTTGTTCTCCATCACGGAATGCTCACTATTGAATCAGTTTTTTGTTATTAAAAAAACGACTATCAGCCATATTTCTTCAATAAGTTCACTAACTGTGACAACGAGATCTTCCGGCAAGTTTGCAGTCTTCCATTAAAAAATTCATTTATCGAAGAAACTTGACTGCCAATCGATATTTTTGATAACAAATGAGTGACATAATTATTACATTTTGATTATTTAGACGTACTTGTAGAGACGTACTTTTGTTTAGGTGAATCATATTATTCTCTCTTTGTATCTGTCAAAGTTCATCAAAGTTATCAAATATATTACATTCAGCTACTGTATTTTATTTCACTACATGTTTGAGTAATCAGGGTTGAACACCTTTACCCTTATCAAAGTCTTCCTCTCAGAGGTCTCACCTGTCTTTATGGACAGGTACACATACCTATATGTGTTTATTAATCTAAGCCTACTGTATACGTGTCAGTAGTCGGTAGTGAACGCTGACTCCAGCCACACTTATGTCTTCTGACGCTGTGATGCTGACTTGTTTGGTTGAGAGCTTACATAAATTTGTTCATTAAAATGCCCACATAATCATTATTTCTCACAATAATTTCTCCGAGGATCAAATCCCATTTCAGAAAATTTCTTAACTCTAAATAGTTGAAACCTGAAAGACAAGACATAAAAATGCACAAAATCCACATTAACAGGATTAATAATGGTTCAAATGTCTCCTCTCCATTGGTCTCCATATACAAAAATATATATTTTTGTCCGACTTTGGGTGATATTGAAATTAATGGATATTATAATGTTTGCTGATGTCGAGTCATTTTGTAAAAAACAGGATTTTTTGGCAAAGGAGGGCTCCTTTGCCAAAAATCCTGTTTTTTACAAAATGACTCGACATCAGCAAACATTATAATATCCATTAATTTCAATATCACCCAAAGTCGGACAAAAATATATATTTTTGTATATGGAGACCAATGGAGAGGAGACATTTGAACCATTATTAATCCTGTTAATGTGGATTTTGTGCATTTTTATGTCTTGTCTTTCAGGTTTCAACTATTTAGAGTTAAGAAATTTTCTGAAATGGGATTTGATCCTCGGAGAAATTATTGTGAGAAATAATGATTATGTGGGCATTTTAATGAACGAATTTATGTAAGCTCTCAACCAAACAAGTCAGCATCACAGCGTCAGAAGACATAAGTGTGGCTGGAGTCAGCGTTCACTACCGACTACTGACACGTATACAGTAGGCTTAGATTAATAAACACATATAGGTATGTGTACCTGTCCATAAAGACAGGTGAGACCTCTGAGAGGAAGACTTTGATAAGGGTAAAGGTGTTCAACCCTGATTACTCAAACATGTAGTGAAATAAAATACAGTAGCTGAATGTAATATATTTGATAACTTTGATGAACTTTGACAGATACAAAGAGAGAATAATATGATTCACCTAAACAAAAGTACGTCTCTACAAGTACGTCTAAATAATCAAAATGTAATAATTATGTCACTCATTTGTTATCAAAATATCGATTGGCAGTCAAGTTTCTTCGATAAATGAATTTTTTAATGGAAGACTGCAAACTTGCCGGAAGATCTCGTTGTCACAGTTAGTGAACTTATTGAAGAAATATGGCTGATAGTCGTTTTTTTAATAACAAAAAACTGATTCAATAGTGAGCATTCCGTGATGGAGAACAAATAGAAGTATAACAATTACTTGAGTAAAGGTATGCCGCAGATATTTCATTGGACATCGCTATTACTCTGGTACAACATGTATTCATATACATATAGGTACTGAACCCCAAAAGAAGAATAATTAAACAGAATGATTGAGAGATCAAGAGAGCATTTTTGGTAACAAGACGTAGCAAATAACAACTGACAAAAGAAATTATTCGAAGAATATTTCAAAATTAGAAAAAGTAAAAAATAGAAGTGATTGAGACATGAAATCGTTGGATTGAGTCAGGTGGCTCATGCGTATTCGGCTGGTCTCCCACGCTATGTGTCAAATTCATTTTCGGCTCAAAAAGAAGAAATAGAAGAATATGAAGAAGTAAAAGAATAAGAAGAAGACAAACAAGAAGTATAAATTCATAAATATATTATATTTAATACTGATACTTAGACTTCCAGTCAATACAAAATTCTGCAAATAAAAACCTGTTTGTCTATAGGTTTGATATACTATACTTTGTTCAATTAACAAAATTAATAATTGATAAATTACTATTCAAACATGAGATCTCAGGGATTTATATGAATTCGGGCCGTGCGTGGAAGTAAGCTTCCTACATATATCAAATAAATTTATAAAATGTTCTTATGAACTATGTGATATTATTCAACACGTGGTGACTTTTTATTTAATTTGAGTCAATTTGAATAGCGCTTTTAATTAATTCCCCCACTATACGCAGAAAATCTAAAACGAGCTCGTTTGACTTATCACTCACTTAAATGAAGTTCTTGACGGTCTCGTGGATTGAATTAATTATTTCCAATAATTAATTAGGTAGGCTCCTTTCGTCTCTGCTGGGCTAGCGCGTGATCCAGATTCTTATAAGTTTCTTTCCGAATTAAAGATATATTTATGGGGAATAGTTACAAATTCTTTGACAGCACTGAGTTCACAGATAATTTAACATTTAATACAAATATTTCACATTTAAAAGGGTTTGGCTTAATAGTTTTAAAATTTAAAAAAGAGGAAGAAAGAACCCTAAAATCTATGTGCATCCTCTCAGGTCAAGATCTTAAGCCAGAAGAAGGAGGTTTTCAGAAAAATTTGTCTCTTCCAAGAATAATTCTGTAAGCTACTCTCTGATTGGTCATCAATTTACTAAACTCAATACAATTGGTCGGCTTGGAAACAGGGCTTCCTCGACTTTATAATAGAAAAAATTAAATAAAAAAGTTTTTATTCAAATATATGGAGTGTTTATCTTAAATTGATTTCATAAATGAATCATAACATACGATTTTAATATATTTAGTTTTTTATATGAGTTTTGTATACTCTTGATTTATCATGCTTTTTAGATTATAATAAATATTTATACAGAAATAATGGTTGTTCGTATTTCTACACATCGACTTCCTTTAGTATACATAATATATCCTTTGTGAGTAAATTTTATATAATTCAACCTGTTATACTGGTTGATCGAATAATCAGCTGATTCGTTCAGCATTGATTCTAATAATTATCGATTTATTCAAGATCGACTAATTCTTTTCAAAATGTAAACAAATAGTTCTAACCTCAATGTTCATGCACTTTTATTTTTTATAATCCGCCAATAATAAGTAAGCCGCTTTATAATTTTTTGATCTTACCAATGGGTTCTCATAGTTATAGTATCACAATTATACATGTTTTCTTCATGTTCATTGGTTCATTTTAAAATATTTGGTGGTATTAAATTACCACGTGACAGTGTTTATTAATCTAAGCCTACTGTATACGTGTCAGTAGTCGGTAGTGAACGCTGACTCCAGCCACACTTATGTCTTCTGACGCTGTGATGCTGACTTGTTTGGTTGAGAGCTTACATAAATTCGTTCATTAAAATGCCCACATAATCATTATTTCTCACAATAATTTATCAAATCCCATTTCAGAAAATTTCTTAACTCTAATTAGTTGAATCCTGAAAGACAAGACATAAAAATGCACAAAAACCACATTAACAGGATTAATAATGGTTCAAATGTCTCCTCTCCATTGGTATCCATATACAAAAATATATATTTTTGTCCGACTTTGGGTGATATTGAAATTAATGAATATTATAATGTTTGCTGATGTCGAGTCATTTTGTCAAAAAAACAGGATTTTTTGGCAAAGGAGCTTTTTCATTCCAAATTCTAATTTGAATAATTAAAATGTGACTGACTAGCACTATAATCGTGGTTAAAGTTCTCTAGTTTCAGAAATTTTCGAAATCTTCTCTAGTAGTTTGGATTTTAAACTCATATGAGATAATTATGATTTCAATAAATTGTACGGATTAAGAATAGTGCTAGCTTCAAATCACTTTTGAATCGATATAAGCTTTTGGATGGAAAATAAGCCACTGTTAACAATATTATGCCCGATATATTTTTTAGAATGGTAGTGATGAACCCGGTATATAATGAATACAAATCAGTTCAGAATCAAACATATTTTATGCCTTATATTGTGTAGGCCTATTGTTATTCAAACGAAATATATTATTACAATTAAAATGACGATAGTTATTCTTAAGTTGTCTTACCACTTCAAAAATAGAATTTGCTTCTACATTGAGACTTTTAGAGCAGTCAGCCAAACTCAAATGATTTGATAATAGGAACAATAACAACAAACCTTACACACGACTTATAGCCCAGTCAACGAAGTGTCGACTAGGCTATAGTTAGGGTAAAAGTTTGGAAGATAATTTTTGACTCCGCAGTTCTGTTTAGGGTGGTGAGGAGGTAAACATATTAAAAGTTCCCACCCCTACCCCCGCTGCTAAGGGGGCGGGGGTGGTTCAAAGGTGTCATTTTTTGGTTTCTCGCATATAACTCGAAAATTATGCGTTTTACAAACATGACTATTCTATAAAAAATTAAAGCTTGCATAATCTCCTACAATAATGTCTCGACACTTTTTTCTATATATTTTTCACTTTTCGAGATATCCGCTCTGAAAGATGTGACATTTTTGAAAAAAAAACATTTTCCTTCACTTTTTTGCTATTTTTGCTCTTATAACTTTTTGAATATCGATGAGAAAAATCCATGCTGATCATGAGCTTATAGAGCATCAAATTCTCTTTAATTTGATGTATAATTTTACAAGTTTACGCACATCCCCACGACTGTTGCAACAGCTTCAGTGTTTCAGAGTGTGAGATCTTCAGTTATGCAAAAATAGACCAATTGACAAAGGAATTTGGAGAGAATGTTTTTGAACACAATTTTTGACCCCACAGCTCACTACCCTAAACAGAACTGCGAGGTCAAAAATTGTCTCCCAAACTTTTCCCTCTATACCCTTTTTTGAGCATTCATTGCCTGGAATTGAGAATTGGGCAGATTCGTAGTTTGAAAGACATAATGAATGAATCTCTTGAAGCGTATCCGTTTGCGTGAGAAGGATTTGTTTTGTAAATTGATGAGAATTCAAGTGTAATAGATAAATTATTCGATGAACCTTGATAGATAACTATTTAATTGGTTGTGACAGTAGAGCTGTCCATATAGTAGTCCCTCATCATTGATATCATTTCAGAGATAATTTTGAGAAGGCTATCTGTACATCTGTATATCTGTTCATCCTACATCAGTTTCAATGATTACCATATCGTAGCCTATAACATTCCATTATATTTATTGTTGTGGCCAGTAAAGTTAATAATTATTTTCCATTTTCCTAGAACATTATTTTCAATAAAATGGAAAGTATAGTTCAGGTGCTTCCACTTCTCCATTATAATTAATGGAAAGCTAGGCCTAATTGATTTTCTGGGATCATTTTTGACAAAAATAACGCTTTCAAGATGTGAGGGAAAACAGGCTATAGTTAGGGTAAAAGTTTGGAAGATAATTTTTGACTCCGCAGTTCTGTTTAGGGTGGTGAGGAGGTAAACATATTAAAAGTTCCACCCCTACCCCCGCTGCTAAGGGGGCGGGGGTGGTTCAAAGGTGTCATTTTTTGGTTTCTCGCATATAACTCGAAAATTATGCGTTTTACAAACATGACTATTCTATAAAAAATTAAAGCTTGCATAATCTCCTACAATAATGTCTCGACACTTTTTTCTATATATTTTTCACTTTCGAGATATCCGCTCTGAAAGATGTGACATTTTTGAAAAAAAAAACATTTTCCTTCACTTTTTTGCTATTTTTGCTCTTATAACTTTTTGAATATCGATGAGAAAAATCCATGCTGATCATGAGCTTATAGAGCATCAAATTCTCTTAATTTGATGTATAATTTACAAGTTTACGCACATCCCCACGACTGTTGCAACAGCTTCAGTGTTTCAGAGTGTGAGATCTTCAGTTATGCAAAAATAGACCAATTGACAAAGGAATTTGGAGAGAATGTTTTGAACACAATTTTTGACCCCACAGCTCACTACCCTAAACAGAACTGCGAGGTCAAAAATTGTCTCCCAAACTTTTCCCTCTATACCCTTTTTTGAGCATTCATTGCCTGGAATTGAGAATTGGGCAGATTCGTAGTTTGAAAGACATAATGAATGAATCTCTTGAAGCGTATCCGTTTGCGTGAGAAGGATTTGTTTTGTAAATTGATGAGAATTCAAGTGTAATAGATAAATTATTCGATGAACCTTGATAGATAACTATTTAATGGTTGTGACAGTAGAGCTGTCCATATAGTAGTCCTCATCATTGATATCATTTCAGAGATAATTTTGAGAAGGCTATCTGTACATCTGTATATCTGTTCATCCTACATCAGTTTCAATGATTACCATATCGTAGCCTATAACATTCCATTATATTTATTGTTGTGGCCAGTAAAGTTAATAATTATTTTCCATTTTCCTAGAACATTATTTTCAATAAAATGGAAAGTATAGTTCAGGTGCTTCCACTTCTCCATTATAATTAATGGAAAGCTAGGCCTAATTGATTTTCTGGGATCATTTTTGACAAAAATAACGCTTTCAAGATGTGAGGGAAAACATGCTATAGATATACACTATCTGAAGAGGACGTTTTCAAATTTGGGGAGTCAGGTCTCACAAGATATCACTATCATGCGATCAACTAAAAATAGTTTTTTAAAGTACCGAATCGATAATGAGTAAGTTGATTGTTTTTAAACTAACTGACAAATAACTTTGTTAAATTATCGGTCTAATCTAGCCTATAGCCTACAACTACACTATCAATGGAATACGATTTTTTCTTTGGATGTGCTTACAAATATTTCAGACTAGGTACCTAGTTTTAATGAAAATTATGATGTTTCTATTTCAACTCTGTTCAATATGAACATTATACAACATATCATATGCATAAATATTATGTATAAGAGCCGCTGGAGTCAAATCGGTATGAAATGCCATTGACTCCATTCATCTTATGCCAAATAGAAATTTTTCTTCATGATAAATGAATATTCAACTAAAATTTAATTTACAGTTTTGTTCAATGAAAAACATAATTATATGCAGAAACATATAAATCCACTACAGTGTTCGATTAATTCAATATGATTATATTTATGAAAATCAGCGATTCAAGACGTTTTTTCAGTGATTCTGAATCTAGTGATTTTTTTTCAAAACAATAAAATGATTCTTAATAAATTATATTTCAAAAACTGAAAGCATACGCATTCGTACAATCATCTTAGAGACTAGTGTAGTGATCAAATCAATTTCAAGTAGTAGCTAATCAATTTATTTAATCCAGTTGAGAATACATTTGGTTTGAGGATGTCGATTTTCTTTAAACAACAAGTCTAACTAATTAGGTCTAATTGAGCATCAAGTCTCCTTATTATATTTAGAGAATTAACAATGGATACATGCAATTCGACTAGACAGTTGATACAGAGTGTTGTCTCATTGAATACATTGAGTGATTGATGCAAGTGGAGCTTACAACTCTGCACAATATGTCATCGTGGATCTTCAATCATTTTTGTCATCTGGTAGCTCATGTTCCAACTTATTTTATTCAGACTATAATAGCCCACATATGTTGTCACCCGAAGATCTAAATGTTCAAAAAGGATATGTTGAATTTATTGAAAAATTGGTTATGTTGTATGGTTCTATTGCGTAAGGCATCTATATCTGGAACCAAATCAATGAACACTACACCACAAAAACAGTTGATTCTGATATCATTGTTGATGCGGAATTCAATTTTGTAAGATCCATAGGGTAGAACTGGAACTCCAGCTAGCTGGAAATGCTTCTGGGGTTGTAGTAAGAAGTCTTTTGCTTCATAAATTCCCTGAAACAATATTTTCAATTGAACAAGTTTCCTCATCTTATGTTCAAAATAATATGATAGTATTTTTCTCCTTCATTGTAAGATGTTTTAACACTTAAAATGATCTAGGCCAAATTATTATTGTCCCTCATGAAAAATAGTGCATTCTATTGTATTTGATTTTTAATACCAAGTATGTTGCATTTGTGTTAGGAAATTTAGAGTGGGATTGAAGGGTTGGAGTAAGAGCAGTTAGGCAGGAAAATATCACAATCTATGCAAGTAATGTTCCAAAACCAATGTGAGCCTTGAATGCTCTGGTCATTATCAAAGCGGTTCTCATTATACAGATTATTTCGTTTGTTTATTGAAAATATAGAATATTATAAGTTGAAAAAACTGAGGGAAATCGTTTTGTGCTACTAGTATCAGTTATAGTTTTTCAAAATCTTTATCACTCTGACTCAATGATGTTCAGTCCTTGAACACTATGGTAAGGTATATGACGTTTCTCATTTCTCATCCAAACTTCAGAACTTCATAAATCTTCCATTAATTAGCAAAAATGAACAAATGTATTTATAATAACATCCTTATGTTATTAATGAATCCTGATGCATGTTACCTGAAGTTCATCACGTTATCAATATAGATGTCAACTCCATAAAATAATGAATCCGTTGAAATTGCCACTGTGCAAATGGATCTCAATAATGTGTCTACCCGTTGCAAAAGTTCAATTGTAGATGTAGGCCTATTCACTTGACCAGTGTCAAATGTAACTTCTGATGGGTAACATTTTACACTTGCAATATTATTCTCTCTCCTTTCATTTAATATATCTTACTCATTGTCATTACATGCATACCAACTAAGAAAAAATAGAAATCCCTTCATTCCGATTAAATTTCTTGATGCTTTAGCTTGTGATTAGCAAAAAATGATCACGCCAGGCGCTAAGGTTTAATGAATGCATCAAATTGGGCTCATTGCACCCCTTTGGATGGTAGCGGAAGGGGGGTTTTATTGGTTGGTTGTGTTGGTTTACAAAACCAACAGAACATAATCCATAATTCATTCAATCGAATAGTTGGAAACCTAAATCAATTTTTCAATTATTGAGGAAAGTCTTCAATATATTACCGGAATAAGTGAATAACATTTGTAAAAGTAGCCAGCGTGGTTGCAAATAGCGTTAATGAATGGTTCTACAAGATTTATCCATGAACAGACTGGTCGCGTAATATCAATCAGGCTTTGGTAGCGTCCGTTCGCACCTTTTGCATAGGTCATCACTCTCATCTGAAAATGAGAAATAATCTGTGGATAATCATTTCTAAAATCATCTATGTTCACAATACCACCAAAATCTCACATACAAGTAGCCAAGAAATCGATTCGTTCAGTGTTCACTTTCTTTTTACAGTTTTTTGAAACTAGCACAATTTTCTTGTAATTTATGTTTTTTGAAACCCTGATATTTAGAGGTAACTAATATTTCAATGAACTATATTCCCTGAATGTTACTATTGTTGAAAGGATAGCTCAGGTATTCATGTTCTCTACAATCGGAGACAATAAGTACCGGCAGGCCGTTCTATCTTGAATAGGTTTCTAGGTACCTAACTATGTTAACAAAACCCATATTTTACGGTACAGGCTACACGTTTGTAACATAACCTTTTTGGTCGTAATTTTGCTCTAATAGGATCATGTAGGGAGTAGGTCTACCATCAGAGTTACCCGTGACCTGAATTGTGATATTTTCTGATGGACTTAATCATATACGAACCTTCAAGGCCCAAACAAATAAGACGCATTTATAACTTTTAAAAATGATAGGATCGTCTAGTATTCCTCTGGTAGTCAAGGCAGTTGAAATAATATAATGGAGGAAAGAACGGGCTTATATTGTCAAGTAAGGGAAAGGAAATTCATGAATGATGCCTCATCACGTCTAAACTACTACTGGACTGATTAACTTGAAATTTTGCATATAGATTCTTAATTCACTGAGGATGGTTACAGGCCTAATTTCAATTCTTCAAGATTCCATTACGTCAAGTTTTCATTTTTAAGATTATAAATTAGCCCCTTGCAGAGCATGGGTTACCTACCAGTGTACAATAAAAGCCAATACGTGGGTAGGATCCCACTGGGACTTTTATATCTCAAATAGATTTTGAAAATACCCTTGATAACGAATTTCCTAACTTTCGAAAAATATATTTCAACTTCAGCCACCGATCTCCAACTCATTTGTCATTGGTTCATGATTTTGCACATCAGAATCACCCGTCTGATACACTCAATTTTCCTAGTGGAGAAGGGATCAAAACCCTCAATGATCAAAATGTTGAACATTTATAACTCTTAAAATAATGGCCTGATCATCTCGTACCATAGTTTATATGGAAAAAATCATTAAAGAAACATTCAATATAAATAGAATGATAGGAATAGAATTGAGTGTACTTGAAAACAGCAGGCACTGAAAAAAAATGATAATCATGGGCAGCAGCCGATAAGAATACATGAATTCTCGCGCCGTAGATGTACATAGCTTACAAGTAATTAGTATTACGATTCCAAACCAGTAGCCTACTTTTGTGTTTTATGTTTGTGAACAGAGTCTAACATTACACTGATGTAAATAATATGACCTCACCATCAACATCTTACATAAAAATATGTTACCTTACTATTATCTTACATATTGTATAATATGCTACATTATTGATTCAGCTATTATCAATTTTTTTATGTTATATAAGCAAACAAACAGTTACAGTTCAAACACTGCAGTTGATCAAGGTTTCTTGGCCAACGCTCTCAGCGACAGACGTGAGTCGACATTTGCTGACAGACGGACTTCCAAGTGCTCTGCAACATTCGAACACCTGGGGAGGGTTTTTCTCCTGTCTCCCCGTCTGTCTACATACGCCTCCGTCTGTTTCTCTGTGTGGTTGCGAGTACTGGTTATTATGATCGTTAATTGGGTTTTCAAATATATTTTGAAGTAAAATAAAAATGGTATTGTTGAGCCGGTAACACTTACTGTTGTTGTATTCTTGATATAAGCATCAATAATTGTTAATGTTCCATTCCAAAGCCAGTCAGAAGTGCCAGCAATACGGCGTCTATGGTGTTTGGCATACATACATCTTTTACTGCTGATGGGACAATAGTCTATTCCAATCTGTCTCTGGTCGACTTTGAAGGGACCCTGCGCATTCGAAACCAATAAAATATTAGCATTTACGTAGAAGGTCTCATTATAGAAAAACCAAATCTAGTATGTGACAATTGAATTATGTATTTACCATTTTGAGAATCAAGATTTAAGGGAGCTTCTCTCTGTAGCTTACTCTACTGTTGAAAATCCACCATGAAGAACTTTGTCAAGAAAGAACCTCTCAGTCAAGAAAGCGATCTCTTTAGTTCAAATTGAATAAGTTGAGATTCGGCCCTCCACCCGACAAAACATCAACGTTGCCAAATTACGTGGAAGTGCGACTGTTTCAAATGTATAATTCAACCAGACAGATCTTTATCTTATATAAATTGAAATCGAGCCTTGAATTTTGACATTCAATAACTCTGTTATGATTGTGTGCACCGAGTTTGATGATAATTTTTTAGCTGAGTTTGTTATGCTCAGGAGCAGGTTTATTGGCCTATCAAATTTTCGATCCGACTTCAGGACTCTTTCCTACGGTTCTTCAAATTTTACTTGTAATCCTTATGGGAGAAGATCTGTGAGCTGTCAACACACAGAAATAGAAGTCAGCTGTTATAACCATTGCGTCATCCAACAGCCGTCGGTAGATCTGTTTTTCTATTCTCTTTCTACTGATTCACAAAATTTTAATATTCTAATAATAATGCCGCGGTACGAACGACGTCCAAACTAGGGTCGTAGAACTCGAAATGCTGTAAATTTAGAATATTCGCGGGAAAATCAGCAGCAAGGAGATAGACTATTAAATTTCTCAACAAGCTTCATTCATCTCTAAAAATACAAACTGCTGCACAACTAACTAAGCACATATGAAGTTCATATTGAGATATAAATATAAATACCGATTGTTGAATAATTTTTAGTGCATATTAAAGTGCAAAATATAGTGCATCACATTAAGCTAAGGCTAAGCACACCTGAGGAGGCGCGGCTTGGTGATACAAAGTGTTGATCTTATGGAGATTGCCTTATCACACCGTTCCACGCCATGCCCGATTCAGTGTGTGTGAGTTCTCCCATTCAAACCAATAAGCAAGAAGCACCTGGATGCAAAATGCCGCATCGTGCCTTCTCAGGTGTGCATCCAGCTCAAGTTTGTCATGAGATGCATTAACTATTTGGCGTTACGAAGTTCGCCGGGCCAGCTAGTGTAGAATATCATCCCACGTATTACAGAAGTGAAGTTAAAGGAACAAATTCAATTCTTTTCAGTAAATTTGAAAAATTGCGATAGTATGCTTTTTGTTTTGAATATGTAACTGGCGGTGGTTATTCTCCTCTTCAATTTTGTAATGGCCCGGTTTTTCTGCATTTCTAATTTACTATTACCTCTTATCAAATCTCTTTTGAATCCTTGGTTGGTTGGGAGCTTACATAAATTCGTTCATTAAAATGACCAGATAATCATTATATCTCACAATAATTTCTCCGAGGATCAAATCCCATTTCAGAAAATTTCTCAACTCTAATCAGTTGAAACCTGAAAGGCAAGACATAAAAATGCACAAAAAAATACAATGACACACTCAATATTCACAGCATTACAATAATAATATTTTAAATAGTTATGTAAATGAATCAACAATGTTGGAAGAACGTAGTTTGGCTTCTAAAATCATATAAGATTATTATAATTTCAATTGTAAGGATTAAGAATACAGTAGTGCTTGCTTCAAATCACTTTTGGATTGACATAGATGCTTTTGAATGGAAAATAAGCAACTGTTGACAATATTATCATTATATTATATAAGTCCAATATATATTTAGAAAAGCTAGTGTGAAACTGCTTGTTTAATAATAGCTACAAATCAGTTCAAGTGAAAATCAATAGTATATATTATTATGCAATATATTGTAGTCCTATTGTTATTTAAACTATATCTATATTATTTATAAGTTGTCTTACCATATCAAAAATAGAACGTGCTTCTACATTGAGACTTAGAGCAGTCAGCCAAACTAAAATGATTTGATAATTCTTCTTCATTATTTATAGGAACAATAACAACAAACCTTACACACGACTTATGAATTGAGAATCTGGCAGATTCGTTGGTTGAATGACATAATGAATGAATCTCTTGAAGCGTATCCGTTTGCGTGAGAAGGATTTGTTTTGTGAATTGATGAGAATTCAAGTATAATAGATAAATTATTGTCCATATAGTCCCTCATCATTGATATCATCCCAGAGATCATTTTGAGAAGGCTATCTGTACATCTGTATATCTGTACATCCTACATCAGTTTTAATGATTACCATTATTGTTTTGTAACCTATAACATCCCATTATATTTATTGTTGTGGCCAGTAAAGCTAATAATTATTTTTCATTTTCCTGGAACATTATTTTCAATCAAAAGGAAAGTATAGTTCCTGTTCCTTCACTTCTCCATTATAATTAATGGAAAACTAGGCCTAATTGATTTTCTAGGATCATTTTTGACAAATTACCCTTATAAGATGTGAGGGAAACATGCCAAAGATATACACTATTTGAAGAGGAAGTTTTCAAATTTGGGGAGTCCGGTGTCCATGCTATGAGCTGAAGCAATTGCAACAATAAATTTTTCAAATTTAAATTTTATTTGCCATATATACAAGATTTATACAATTACAAATTCACAGAATAATTGGGTACATCATACAGAAATTCAGAATATACTCTATTCTAGAAATAATAAAAATCAATTGGATATAACATAACTGAAATCCCAGTTGTACTCATTTTACCGGCAATAATAATTGCTAGCAGAGACAAGTGTCTGATCGCTAGCAATGAGTTCAGTTCAAATCATTGACAGATTATTTTTTGACTGAAACATAAAAAAGAACTTTGTTGAATTTCACAAAATCTCAATTCTACTTTAGGTATTCACCAAATCAATCTATTATGTGTAATTTTATGATTAAAAGTCTATTTTGAAAAATATTCTAGTTTTTACCCATTCATCAATATATTTAGTAAGTTTTTTGTTTAATTTATGGGTGAATAAGTTTAAGGGAAACACTTCACTCATTAAAGTGTTGTAAAATCATGAATAATGAGTAGGTTGATAATTGATTGTAAATTGAACATTCATACTTCTTATTTCATATATTGTATTTCGTAAACATTAAAAACTCTGGTGCTTAGAGTTTCGTAATTTTTTAATTTTGTAGGATTTTTATTGCAAAGGAGTTTTACTTTCCTTCTTGAGGGTGATAACAAATCTCTAGTGCATGACTTCATGTTTGATAACAAACATAAAAATGACTTGATTTGGTTGATTTGAATATCAATTCAATTTCGATTGAAAAAAATTAATAACACAAGGAGTCGAGCGTTTGACATTATCTGGATGGGATATTATAATTTTCCAGCTTTCAATTTCAGTTCCATACTATGTACGTGAAACAATGTTCCAGCCTCATGATCTTCCGGCAGGTCTGCAGTCGTCCATTAAAAAATTCATTCATCCAAGAAACTAGACTGTCAATCGTTCTTTTTGATAACAAATGAGTGATATATATTATTATATTTTGATTCAGACGTTCTTGAAGAGTTTTTGTTAAGGTGCACCATATTTAATTCTTTTCTTGTATCTGTCCAAGTTCATCAAAGTTATCAAATTCGTTTCATTCAGCTACTTTATTCCACTACATGTTTATGTAATCAGATTTCAACATCTTAACCCTTATCAGTCTTCCTTTCAGAGGTCTCACCTGTCTTGATGGACAGGTACACATACCCATATGCATATATAAATGTAAGCCTACTGTATACGTGTCAGAAGCCAGTGGTAAGCGCTGACGCCAACCACACTTATGTCTTCTGACGCTGTGACGCTGACTCAAATGATGCATCATCAGCAGGTATGCTGTTTCGAGTGACGTCACATCTCAATACAAACCGACATCCGTCATCTCAATCATCTCCACTTCCCACCACCAAACTGGACTCCCTCACTATTGTTAGATTCACTATCATTTGTCAGCATTCATCATACATTACAACACAGATTCTCATTCATCTAATGCTGACAGCTTTTAGTGGATCTCACTGCAATCACCCCTCTCAAAACCAATTCAAAGAGCTGTGAATTTAGAATACATTTTTGCAGCGTTTGTGTCTCTCTTTCTACAATATAGGTCTTGTGCTGCGAATAAATCATAACTCTAAATAGAAGCCATTTCTCTCTCACCCAACTACTCCTTATTCTCCCTCTCATCTCTCTCATTCTCTCACTTTCCTCTCAGCTATCCTTTCCCCTTTCCTTTTCCTTCCCTGTCGGTCGCTCTCTCTCATTCCTATCTCTCTTCCTCTCCGAATGTTGTTGTCAAAATTAATTAGCGTCAGTTTTCGTTGATTGGTTTAGATTGATTCGATGATTGTCCCCGACGTTGATGGGCTTCCTATTGTGAAATTCACTTCACACTTTCAGCATCCATCGTAAATGACATCAATGCTTTCCATTCAAACAATGCTGACAGTTTGTCAGCAGACGAAGTGAGTTACTTTCATATCACAGCTATTATTGCAATCAGCCTCATGAATTGAAGCATTCACCCCTCAAACATTCAATAAATGATTGATAATTGTTCAAGATTGAATCGACTGAAAAGGCTATCGATGTGTAAACTGAGCTTTTGTTAGAATCAGCATTCTATCACACTACCATTGTCAATCAGAATTAACGGTTTAAAATTTTCTTGAAGTTTTAAATCTAGGGAAAACAAGAATTAATTAGAGTGTTCCAGCTTTTCAAGGAATTGGGAATTTTTTTAATTATTATTCTTATTTTTTTGCAATGAAGCACAGATTGGGAGAGAAAGACTGAGGATACCTTGTACTATTTCTCTCCCAAATTCAGGTAAATTTATCATACCAATACGAGTTTTCAGTAATGAACTCTTATAACCTCCAATACTCTGCAATAGTTTCACATATTTGGGAAAACTCACAACCGATAATCATTCATTTCATCATATTTTATACCTCCCACAACTAGAATCCAGCAGTTGGTAATGGATACTCTTCATGTGATTTATTTATTATTTATTTATTTATAAGTTTTACAAAATAGCACTGATTGGTAGATAAAAACTATGGATACTCCTTGTACTATTTCTTCCCCAAATTTAGATAACATTAGAGGGTCCGAAACAAGTCCGAAAATTGATTTAATTCAATTTAAAGTAATCTTTCAAGCTCTATGAATAAAGTTAATGACATAAACTAGGAAAGGCAATGTATGTTCTCAATAAAATTTCAAAAAAATATAATTTAAGAATATCAAAAACAAAACCAAAACAATGGCCTTCTGCTGCGAATCTCCTGTCAGAACTAAGATTATGTTGGATAACGTTGTACTTGAACAAGTGTCTCACTTCAAATACTTGGGTGTTGAGATCACACGTGCACTCGATAACTATGTCGATTTGAAATGGAATAGATTTATACAATAAAACGCAGTGGAACAATAAAACGCAGATTAAAAACAGGACAAGGAAGAATACACAACTGAAATTTTATAAAGTGGTGGCGGTGCCAACATTATTATATGGGGCGGAAACTTGGGTGGGGAAAAAGAGAACATTACGCAGAGTTCAAGAAGCAGAGATGCGTTCCCTTCGAAGTGTGAAAGGTTGCACAAGGTTAAACAGATTCAGCAATGATGATATCAGAAATTAGTTGGTCATAATAGTATCATTAGCTGCACAGCTTGAAAAAACAGATCAAACTGGAAGAATCATGTTGAACGGATGCCAGATAATAGAATCCCAAAAGCGGCAGTGGAATATAGACCTCATGGTAGAAGAGATATTGGTAGACATCCAAAAAGAAGGTGAGTTTACAAATATTATATCCGGATCAGGTGTGTGAGCCTAATTCTGGAAAGAAATGAACAAGAACTAGGAGAATTCTTCTTTTAGTTACGATGGAGTTTATATTAAGCACAATACAAGGATTGAGTGGAATGCGATTTAGTTTATATTAAACATAATCATTAGATTTTTATAATGATTGAATTTCAATCATCTAGTGATATTCAAATGTTCTGTTCCCACATTCATTCGCTGTTAATATTGTTATGTCTTTGATATTCAATGCTATTTATAATTCCATTGATTCAATAGAATTTGATGTAAGTTAACATTCATGTTGATTATTCCATACATTGTATTTCGTAAAAAATACGAACTCTAGTGCTTAGAGTTTGGTTTTTGAATTTTGTAGGATTTTTATTCCAAGGAAGTTTTTCTTTTCTTTTTAAGGCTGATAACAAATCCTTAATGCATGACTTCATGCTTGATAACAGAAATAAAAATGACTTGATTTGATTGATTTGAATATCAATTCAATTTTGATTGAAAAAAATCAATAGCACAATAACTCGAGCATTTGGCATTATCTGGATGGGATAGGAATCTTCCAGCTTTCAATTTCAGTTTCATACTATGTGCGTGACACAATGTTCCAGCCTCATGCATTCATATGACCATTTGAACAGCATATTTATCCAAACTGGAATATAACTGTATGCAATTTTCCTCATACGTCCATGCTTGAACATGCAGTAAAATATGTGCAGTGCTCATGCTATTTAGAAGGCCAAATAGTCGTTATTCTGCAATAGCAATAGCTGAACCAGTAATGAGGAAACCGATCGAAATGTCGGCAACAAAGCTCAAAGAGATTAGTTTAATGGATCTTGTCGATATCGATTGTTTCAATAATATTCGATATTCTTGATTGATATCGATTCCGAGACTGGTCGATTATTGTGATACAGGAATGATAGAGTATCGCTATTTCCTATTAGTTTTGCATGTATGAGAAGGTAAGTGATCTGCGTTTTCTAGTCCAATAAAAATGCTCTACCATCCAGTGAATACTATCTACTTTGGAAGGTCAGCACCATCCGAAAAAAATATCATTCCAAGCTCCCTATTCGATCAATGCTGACTGATATAAAGTATATATATCTCACTATTTCAGCTATTGAGTACGAGGATATATTGGATATAAGGATATATTGGGAAGTCACAAGATATAATATCAAAAA
Source organism: Nilaparvata lugens (assembly GCF_014356525.2). Classification (NCBI taxonomy): domain Eukaryota; kingdom Metazoa; phylum Arthropoda; class Insecta; order Hemiptera; family Delphacidae; genus Nilaparvata; species Nilaparvata lugens. Next base: position 43,174,572 of record NC_052510.1, on the reverse strand, counting down.
ACGGTTCCAGAATTGTGATATTCACTCTGAACTATTAGCATTGTTGAATGGAAATGATTGAAAATTCACGTAACAAATACTGTAATAGAAGTTGATTGGAACTGAAAGGTCGCAGAGAAATAAATTGTAGGTTTGGATTCCTAAAAACAAAACAAATTAATAAATTTATATTGAAATAGTGTATCATGGAATGTGGATCTATCTATCTATCTATATATATATATATATATAATATATATATATATATATATATATATATATGAATGCGAAATGGCACTCACTCACTGACTGACTGACTGACTGACTCACTCACTCACTCACTCACTCACTCACTCACTCACTCACTCACTCACTCACTCGCAGAACTAAAAATCTACCGGACCAAAAACGTTAAAATTTGGTAGGTATGTTCAGTTGGCCCTTTAGAGGCGCACTAAGAAATCTTTTGGCAATATTTTAACTTTAAGGGTGGTTTTTAAGGGTTTAAAGTTCGTCTTTTAGCATGTTTATTCTTCTTATTCCCTTAATTATAATTGAAAAATGTCCATACCATATGTTAATAGGGATCTATAATCTAGAGAGAGTACCTCTTCGAAACAGTTGTTAACTGGTAATAATTAAATTAATTAAGGTTGTTAAATTAATAATTTTGTCAGGTTGGCATTAAGTTGAGTTGACTTTGTTAGATTGGCACCAAGTTGAAGATTGAAATGCATTTATCGCGGAAAAATTGATTGGGCACTGCTACTTCAATCAGAGCTATTCCTGGGAATATTATATTACTAGCAGACAGGCTCGCTTCGCTCGCCATATCCGTTTAGCTAGACGTTTAGTCTGGACCCCCGACTGGATCGTCCTAACATATGATCGTCCTACAAATGAAAAATGCAGGCAAGCGAAGCGAGCCTGCTGATCTCATTCTTCGACGATCCAGTCGGGGGTCCAGGGGGTGGAGCCCCCTGGCTAGACGGACATGGCGAGCGAAGCGAGCCTGACGGCTAGTATAAATATAATACATAAATGAATAGAAAATAAAAATTTAATCTCATTTCCGGTTCCTAGGACACTTATTGAATCTGATGATTATATTTATATGAAATAATAAGTATTCCAGAAACCATGTCTTATTGTAAAAATTTAAAGGTTCGAATTGAAAAGTTAGAGAAAAGGTTTTATTGAGGGAAAAAATCAATTTGAATTGAAAATCTCAATTCCAGCTCCCAAAAATAGCACACAAACTGCAAGGTGAAACCTTCAAATTGTTCTCTTGGAGTCGTACATTGTCTGAGAGAAGCAAGTTGTTCCACCGAAACACAAGACACAACCAAAAACAGAAGAGAAGCAACGGCGGAGAAGATGAAGACGTGAGAAGAGAAGACGGGAAGCGGACAAAGATCTTGATAAGGACGGAGACAAAAGACACTGAGAGACAAAACAGTGAATTACGACCGTAGGATCAGAAGGACCAAGGACCGAGAAGCAGCTCCTTGTGCATATTAAAATATTGCTCCTTGCTTTTTCTGCATCGCGCTCCTCTTTCTCCTTCCTTCTGGTTCCTCCTCCCTACCATCCACCATCCTCTCTCTTTCTACCAGTATTCCTCATCTCCCTTCTTTCACCAGCATATCCCACATCCTCCGCACCTATTTCATTCCTTTTTGTTTTTCCCTTCGAAAATACTTCTTCTCTTACCAACAAATCATAAGCATAGCGATCCTACGCCCATTTTTGGAACCGAAGTTTGTATGGAATACAAATAACTTTTTTTCTGTTTTCTTCAAGTTTTATCTTACGCCTAGTATCAGTTTGTTGGGCTGGTCCCGAGGCTGCAGGGAGTAGATTGATAATAGATACCTTCTTGTGTTGGAAAACAATATTCTTGGGCAGAACTTTCATAAATTTGCTTCAAAATGAGCATAAATTGAGAGTCATAACATATATGCACCCAGCTTGAGACAATGAAGCGACCGATGACGACTTGCAAGTTGCAGGAGCAGTGGGCACTCACATGTTCACTCAATGACTGGAAAAATATACGCCTATGCTATGCGTAGAGTGACTGTATTTACCAAAGTTTAGTCAGTGAACGTCAAGTTTTTATTGTTCATGTCACAATTCACACTACACAAGTGATTATACATTGAAATGAATTGATAAGAAACTGGTTCTTATAGAATTTCTATGAGACTTTTAACGTGAAGGTGAAATAAAGGTACTTGAACCGATAATGTAAATGGGGCGGTAATATTAAAAGACCGCGGCGCGCCCCTAGCCACGGCGCCCGGGGCGACTGCCCCGGTCGCCCTGCCCTTTGGGCGGCCCTGTCTGGTATGATGAGGTTGATAAAATGTATAATGAATGGATTAATTGAATCATAGATGGAATTTGAATTTGAATCTTGGTATTATACCATCGAGAAAAAAAACGAGGAAGATGATGGATAATCTTCATAATTCTATCATGATTATACAGTAGAAGGTTTCCCCATAAGGTCATGGGGAAATAAGTGTATAGGTAATATGGACTGATTGCCCTATCTGTATATTGAAAGGCGGGGGTGTATTTTCAATCAACAACTTGAGAGAATCATAAGATGAATTTCCAAGATAAAATTCAGGAACACAGTGATGAGGAAAGCAGAAAATTGCAAATTTTACAAATTCATTGATTCATCAATATTACTTTTGGTGAAACTTTTCAGAATGATGAGTTTGATATATAATGTATTATTTTGAAACTCGATGAGACAAATTTGATCTGTGGAAATTTCAAATACTTGAAGACTGCAATACAATGCAACTGAACCGTATTTTCAACTTTGCTCGTCAACTTTGTTGGGCGAAATTTCATCACTTTGCTGAGCAGAAATAGAATAACTTTGATTCTTATGAGGGTGTTTATATTTCGAGTGACTGAAATGTGTGAACACTCCCATTGAAACCGATGGTAGTGAAAGTTAAATTCAGAGACTCCGTACAAAAGTTTCAACGATTGTTTTACAAAAATATCTAACATTCAAATTAATTGTTGTCTCATTCAATCATGTTACCAGTGTCCATCTAGGTGTGATGGTTGGGGGGGGGGGTAAAATGAGTCACAATGGCAAAGGGGATTTTGAGGTAGCCATCTTTCACCAGTTCCACTCACTCGGAAAGCGGAAAAATCTTTTTCCGAAGTAGGTTAAGGGAAAATACAGTGAGGTCCTGTAACTGGATGAGGTTCGATAAACTCGCTAGGGACTCACATCCTCAAACCCCTTCCATACCACCTAATGCAATAACGGAATTCCTTTAGCTTCTTCTTCTCTTTCTTCTCTTTTCTTCTGTTCATTTCTTTTTCTTTCCAGTCTCCCATGTTCTCATTCACATCAGTTATTTCTTCTTCTTTTTTCTTCTCCTTCTACTTCTTATTTTTCTTCTTCCATATATTATTCTTTCTTTTCCACCTTTCTTCTTCATTTTTCCTGTTTCTCTCCCCATTTCCCATGTTCCCATCACCAATTTCATTTCATATTTCTACATGTTTTCTTCCCTATCCATCTTTTTCTTCTCCTTCTCCTCCTCCTTAATCTTCTTGCCTATCTCATCTCTTTCCTCTCGCCACCGTTCTCCTTTTTCTTCTCCGTCTGCACATCTCTTCCTGCTCATTCTCATCCTATTCACTCACTTTCTATTATTTTTTCACTTACTTTCTCCTTCTCCCTTTACCACTCCTTCATTTATGTCTTCTCTTCCTTTTCCTCCCCCATTGCTCTTTTTTCCTGCTTTTCTTCTCTCCATATCTCCATCTCTCACTAGATCATTTTCCCTCATTTTTCTAACTATAGTTTTTCTTCCTCTCACTATCCTCCTTTTCATCTCATTAGCTTTTTTGACAGCCTATCCCATCTTACTTATTCTGATATCTTCCACCCACTTTTCCTCTTTTCTTTCTCTTCTTCTTTTCCTTCTTCTCCTCCCTCTTTTCTTCCTCTTCTTCTTTTTCTTCTTCTCCTTCCTCTTTTATTCCTCTTCTCCTCTTTTTTCTTCTACCTCATTTCGTCCTCAACCACCCTTAACATACCACACATGACGGCTTCCCTGAACCTCCCTCTTTTCCAATCCATCGCCATGCGTCTGCCTTTTTCCCACATAACTCCTGGCCAAATTCCTCTTTGCTGCCTCATTCGTAATGCAGTCAACTGGAGTAAATTGAAACGTCACAAGTAAATTAAATGATAGACTGAGTCTGGTGTGGCCTACATACTACGGCAATGAATGATGTCTGCTTCGGAGTAAAGTGTATATTATTATACTACACAAGCAGTATAGCAAGGAATGTTCGCCTATGGTAGCGGTATTCGATAAATGAAATTTTCCTCTTTTATAGTCATGGTGAATATTGGATGATTCCACTGAAGATTGTATTATAACGTTTTATAAGTTTTCACCAAGTAATTTTATCACTGTTTGTTAACTATTGATAACTAGTCATTTTCAGTTATGGAATTTTAATTAACCATATTAATTGAGTAAAATACTGATTATGGTAATCATAAGTAAAATATTCAATTTTCTCTTGTGTATTCAACATTATGAATAGTATTTGTAGCTTGCAATAACCTGAAGTTCTATTCTTATTCTTCACAAGCATATAATATAGGTATTGTAAACTACAATATTTTGTCATTCTGCAGTACGACTTGTCAATAGTATCTTAAGTCACAAGGACGAAAAGGGCCGTTTTGCAGGCGAGAATGATGTTTCCAGTCGAGGCGTTAGCCGAGCACTGCAAAAGACATTCACGTCCAAGTAACTTACACTATTTTTTGTCATAATAATCTGGAAAAGAATAATTGGAAAACAGAAAACATTACCTGCTTGTTCTGACATTACTACATGCATTCTATGAACATAACCTACTTTACAAGTTTCGAATCAGGAATTTCTTGACTAGTTGACAAAACTAACTACCTGGAGTGCTAATAGGCGGCTTTAGGAACAGTTTTGCTGTTCCAAATTCGGAACTAGGAAACATACTCGATTGTAAAGAAAACATATGATTTTATTACATTATAGTATGCTGTAATGATAATCATATTATGTTTATTTGTTCTACAATCAGCTGTTTACCGGCTTGATTTCATGGATGTAAAAATTGAATGACTATAACAAAAAAAAATGTTGAGTGTCATAATGGTCAGAAAAATTATCACTACTATTTTATTTTCTTATTTTAATTATATTATAATATCTATTTGTTTCAGAATCCCATGAATAATAAACGTAGATTTGTGCTCTTGAATTCATTATTAGGAAATGGAGAGAAATTAATCCTGAAACCATAAAAATTGGCTATCATGAAGACAACATCAAACTTAACTGCTTGGGTTTTGCAGATGATTTGGTTTTCCTTGCAAATGGAGTAGCAGAAGCACGGCTACAAATAACATCTTTGGAAGAAATAGCATGAAAAGTCGGACTGAAGATTTCTCACGAATGAACGAAATTCATGATAACTGATCCTCTGTGTTTAAATGAAATTAATATTAACGGAAGTTTTATTGATATTGTGAACAGTTTTAGATATCTAGGGGAGACGATCACATACAATCTTAGTGAGAAGACCTCACGGAAGGCCAGAATTCCAAAGCTCTCCAAGGGACAGCATGTAACTAGGGACACTTATAAGAGAAAAAGTCTTTCCATTCATACAAAACTGAAACAATACAAGGCAGCTCTGAGATCACAAGCAATGCATTGCAGTGAAACACTTTTCAATATTGATGGTAATGGAATTAAAGAAAATATAAGAAGAGTTGAAAGACGGATTCTTAGAGCCTGCATAAACAAAAAACATGTAGTTGACAACCAGTTCAGACTCCTTCCAAGAGAACAGATTTATAGAGAAATTGAATAAAGAAAGAGAAATATTTATTCATAGAGAAATAGAACCAATAACTGACGTAATGCGCAAAAAGAGAATTTCTTTCTTTGGACATATTCTTAGAACACCAGCGAATCGATTGTTAAGAAGACTTATTGAAAAATTCTTGAGTGCGAAATCAGACAGAGCCACAATTCCTTGGCTTGTGGAAATAAAAAAGACTTATCGGAAGTAAATTCAACTATTGACGATGTCAAAAATCGCACAAAAATCTGTAGGGAAACCATCACTGACAGAAAGAGGATCTTATCTATAAAAACAATTAGGAGAAGGCAACAGGTTTGTTCAGATGAATTGAGAAAGGAAAGATCTGACAGAATGAAAAGGTACTGGGAAGAAAGGAAGAGAATTGAAGCGAATAAACGAAGAAAGAGGACTAACCAGAGACTACAGTGGTCCTATGTGGTCATAAAATTGAAAAAAAACGTAGATTTGATTTGATTGATATAATATTCTATTTTTCTGAACTTATTACCATAAATAACGCTATGAATATTTGCTTCATGCAATTGCTCCTCCACAATCATAATAAGGTAGAATGATTGTGAAGCTGGAGTCCTAAAAGGATTTGTTTTTTTTTCATGTGAGTCAAAACATAATCATTGGAATGTGAGAACAACAGTTGTAGTCTTGTAGAGCTATTTTATGGAGTTACGCAATGTTACCTAACAGACAAGCAAATACAACTTATAAAATTGCTTCAATATAACTAACTTACTTACTTGTGATACAATACTATACCATGCTAAACCACTCATAAACTTGAAATACTTTACTATATTCTATATACAACACCCTGAAGCTCACATATCATACAATTCCAATCGCACCCAAAGCTTGCAACTGCGAAAAAATCGCACACGGAATGCGATTGTCACATTGTCACATGCGACTGTAGACGCACAAAGTCGCATGTCGGAAACCCAACGACTTTCGCCCTCAATACGAGCAGACATGCATGAATTATGATAGTTTAATTTGAACTTATGACTTATCTGTTATCATAGGCACGATAAGAGTCATTGCATTGCAAATGATAGCACTGTCTGGCCTTTTGCATTTAACACCATGCGATCGCGTGTTAGGGTGGTTATTGTTGGGCTTGGAATGCATGCATTTGTTGACAAACATGAGGCTGGCCACTGAGTTCAAGCTTCAGTTTAGAGGTGGTAAGCTAACACGCAAATAGAATAGTTAAAGTTACAATTCCTCTCGACAGTGGAACGAGGATGGAAAATAATATAAATGACATTTATGTTTGATGAAATTATATATAAATTTATAATATTAAATCATATTATAATTACTATTATATAACAATTATTATATTGATATACAATGATTATATAATCATATAAATTCATAATTGATGAAGTCTAGATTATAAATGGCAAAAAAGATAAGAAAATGATAGAAACATGGAGTAAGCTTATAGATGAGATGCCAATGATAACTTTATAATAATCTATCAAATTCATAGAACTCTCTTGTGATGGAAAAGCTGGAAAAAGTAATTTGAATGATCAAAATTATCAAGTTTATCGATCAAAATTATCAAACAGGAATCAATTTTGATCATTCTGATCAATTTTATCAAACATGAATCAAGTTTGGATTCATGGAACTCTCATGTGATGGAAAAGCTGGTTTATGTAATTGGAGAAATAGACATAGTATCCTGTACTGTACGGTTCCATCCTTTTCAGTGATAAATGTATAGAAGAAAACAAATTCCTTAAATGTGAGAGAATACATAATACGGATTGAAGACTGTAAATATGAAGAATGATCATGAAATAATAATACAGAACTGAAAGCTCTCTAAATAAATGCATTTTGAAATTGTAGTAAAACAAGTTCAGGATATTAGATACTCTTGTTAATATAACCGTAGACTGGCTGAAGTAGTGTTCAGTGACCACTGTCCAGTCTACTGGATTCTCCCTCCAGCACTGGAGAATAGATTGTCCAGCTCTGATAAGGTGTGGAAGCACAGTCACGTGACTAGCATCCTGATGACACCGGAATGAGCGGCAATTTCAAAAATGAAAAGATTTTTTGAAGGATAGAATCCGTTTTTTGGGGTTATGCTGAGACTACCAACTGATTTTGTTCTGTAAGATAAGATTGATAGGAATAATTATTATGCAAAATGAGGACTTCTCTCAGTCACCACATAGCAGACGGTTCATATTTAGCACATCTTGGAATAATTGATACACCAGACTGAGATTGGTTCATGGGATACTCATTGAAAAAAAAAGTTTCAAAAGAAGAAATTTTCCGTACAAGACAATGAAACGAAAAATAATGTGATCGATGTAATGTCTTGAGTGTGAGGGGGAGAGAAGATGAAGAGAAACGAGAAAAAGAATATAAATGATGGACTTCATGAACATAGTTTTGAAAAAATCAGAGGAAATCGCAGAATTTTTCACGAAATCCACATCAGAAATATGTTTACTGCTACCTCTGTTCCTATCTTGATGGGAGAAGCTCGTTCATTGAACAAATCTATTAGAATATCTTGTGGAATAATAATTACGGGTAGTAGCCTATACTGTCCGGCCAAATTAACATGTCAAATCTGATAACAAAATTAGCAATTATTGTTCAAAGCGTATACGTTTATTATACGCGTCTGGAGGTAATAAATCTTAGAAAATGTGCACTTTTGTTTGAAGAAGGTGGAGTTGAGTCGTTGTCGTCTTTTTCTTCCTTTCTTCTCCTCTTCCTCTCTTTTCCTCCTCCTTTCTCTTCATTTCCCTCCTTCTATTCCTTCTCCTTCTTCTTCTTCTTCTTCCCCTCTCTTCATCTTATACTCTATTTGCATCTCCTTCTTCTTCTCGCTTATTCTTTCCCTTTTCTCTTCTTCTTCTTCTTCTTTTTTTTCTTCTTCTTCTTCTTCTTCTTCCTCTTCTTCTTCTTCTTCTTCTTCTTCTTCTTTAGTTTTCTTAGGGCGTCAGCTACTTGTTCAATGCTGAATTAATTATTATACTTTTCCGTGCAATCAGATTTATTTGCCAAAAAATTCAATAAAAATAGACAATTCAACGATAAACAATATAAAAATAGAAATAATATAATCAAGATTGAAATGATTGTATAATATAATTCACATTGTCTGTGAAAGCCAAATATAATTTTCTCATATTGTGGCTCGACTAGCATAATTAAGACTTGTGTGTCTACGATATGTTTATAATCTACGTTTTTTCAGGCTACAACAGTATTCCAGAAGTTAGAATGGTTAATCACAATTATTGCCAAGGATGGACTAATAGGCAGATGGAGGTCTGTGATTGGTGAGGTGGGTTTGGAACGCCCTTCTAGAAGCTTCAATGCCGACAACTTGGTTTAAAATTTTGTTAGAAATACTTCCACCGTTATCATACTGAATCAATTCCATTCATTTCCCATCAACAACCCAATCAAATTCTTGAAGATTAAATTCTTTCTCTTCAATTGGTCAATCTCATTGGGTTTGTGCTACTTTTTTGTTACTTACTCAAGAATGTAACGTCAATACTAGTTTTGTACAGGAAATAAATTGAATTGAAGGCATCATACAAGAAATTTGTTATTATGGCTGACTCATAACTTGTTTTAATTCGAGCTGAGGGGAGCATGAATGAATAGAAGATAACGTTTCTTTGAATGCATAAAATGAGTAATAACTTTCCTAGTAACATGTGAGTAAGCATTACTTTCTTTCTACTCAATTCATATTAATTGTAAAAGTCATACTTGTCATAACATTCATACCCTAGACGACATGAATGCCAGATATGAATTAATTTTCTATTTTTCTAAGCTCATACCTGGTTATGCAATCAATGTCAAACTAATACCACTTGAAGTCTCATCAATCAAACATGACTTTCAACCGGAACAGAAAGGTCAATTTCACAAGCATCTCAAAAAACTTTGCGCATTACAACAATAGGATTACACCAGCCAATAACATGACAGCTTTCTTTAGTGAGATTCATTTTGACCTGTCAGGATTGGATAAGGAACATGTTATTCACAAGGAACGCTGACAGTTTATCGTGAAACCTACGGCAGCTTTGTATGAAGTTTCGAGAATAATTGAAACATAGTTGAAGTCGAATGAGTTTTGACTAACAAACATGTAGCATAAATATGCTTGGACATGTATCTGTCTGTCTTAGTACGATGATCGATTATGTTTCTTTCGTATGTTTTTTGTGCCAAGATCGAACGACAGGTTGAAATGAAGCAGCATTCCAGTTGGTTGTCACTTGTAAAAATTAGAATATGATTAAATTGGATGTGCAACTTTGTCTCACTTCGAATTTGAATATCTGATTCAAACTTCTGAGAGTCTGATTCAATGATTGTTGAGTGAGGCTCCCCCTCAATCAAACAATAAGTTTGATTGTTTATAATAAAAGTTACTTTATCATTTTTATATTGTTATTGTTGTTCGTTAAAATATAATATATATTTATTCTGTTGCTTTTAAATATAATTATTTGATTTTCTCCATGTTTGTTAATTAACAATAGTATTATCGATTTTTTATCATCCAGTCTTCATTATCTCAATTTGGAGTTAAATCTGCTGTATTACATATTATTTTGTATTTTAATAATATACTCATACACATTATATCTAATATATGCATACTGTGTATATATGAATATAATTATTAGCGTGAAAGATCATAACGTATAAGAAAAATCCAATGATTTTGTATGTATAACAAGGCTCGCAACATATCCATTAAACAACGGATCACCAGTAACTAATGGAACTAATCCATGCTACAGAATGATGAGAGAATATTAATAGACAACACAATACACAACTAAATGTTGACCAACACATTTTCAGGGATGTAAAATACTATGAAGTAATTGGTGAGTGGATATTGATATTGTATCACTTCTATTAGAACAAATCATTCAAGAAGTTGGGAATCTTTGGGAACTTTTCATACAGTATATACTGTTTCTACTATGAAAATTTCATGCTGTAACATTTCATAGTAACAGTTGATTGAGTATAAACGTACTTCAACATGTTGCGTAACAAATTTGTGGTAATTTCAACCAGCCTCTAATAGCCCTGATGTGAACGGACCTTGAGTGAGTCTATTCAATTGATTAGTCCCCCCCAACCTTCAATCAAGGCTGACTAGCTTCCCCCTCCCACCACCTCCCAGCAAACAAAGTCCGCAGACTTGAATGCAATCAACATTTTGATTACGCAAATTATAGGGTTGCGCTTCAAGTGGATTGATTGCTTTGATCTCTGCAGAATTTTGGTTTGAGGAGGGGGTATACAGGACTCTAAATAAGGGATTGTGTAGGGCTGTGTATAACTATTCGATGATATGCATTCCTGAACCAAAGGGGTATAAATGTGGAGGGGTCTTCCGAAATGTATGGGTACTTATTGATATAGAGTATTATGTTGGAGAAAATTTGGGATATTTGAGAACCGTTTTAGATTTTAACAGGATATTATTATATGAGATTTAAAGTTGTGCAAGAATAACCTCTATTATTATTATTATGATATATTCCAATTTCAGTTTTTTTCCAAACGATTGAGAATGCCGCTTCAAGAATTTTATTGAAAACACCTAGTCGAGACCTTTTCTCTCATATTTCGTGAGATATCACATCCGTCCCTGAAGTAATAAAATACTATGAGCCGTTTTCACAAAAGCCGGTTGAATTTTAATCGTGGTTAATTCTACAAAAGCCAATCAGAGAAGGTTTTTTTTGGAAATTTGGTTTCTCTGATTGGTTTTCGTGGAAATAATTACGATTAAAACTTAAACGGCTTTTGTGCGACCGGCACTAACTGAATTCAGTCATTGGCTGACTCAACATGTTCTAGAACGATTTTAGTGAAAAATGTAGATCAAATGGAGTTGAATTTTATTCCCTTTAGGAAGAAACATTTCACAAAATAATGTACTTTTATTTTCCCGAATTGAACTCGAATGGTCGATCAATCATGAGAAGAGTGAAGGAGATATGTTTTCAACTTGAAAAATAAAGTAATATTATCAAGATATCCTCTAAATCATATTCCTATCTTATCTAGATGGTCAATCCTAAAGGCTATGACTTTATTGATTGGTGTAGCTCCATAGTGAATGAAAACATATTCGAAAATCGTTTACTTGAATGTTGAGAATAATAGTCTATTTGAAAATCATAATTTTTGTAATCATTTAGAGGTTTTTATCTGAATTTCTAGTCTATGATATTGAATGGAACAGTAGACTTCATTTTTTTAATGAGTAATCAATTACTGAATTGCACATTTGCATTGCAAGAGCTGTTATTTTGTATTCATCCATTCTTTAATATGAGTGACATTCTGCTAAAATGGGTAATCTCTCTGAGAGATCTTTCTCATGAAAATAAGTGAGAATAAACAAACCAAGAATGTACAATATAAGGATGTTAACCAAGTGCCAAGTGCCCTGTCTTATCAACAGTGGGTTACTGTATTCGTTTACCTGTGACATGTTGTAGCATGGTACCTTGCACGGCTATGTATACATGTACATGTAATAATATGCTAGGTGTTATATCTATATGGATGACAGGACTTGCGTCCGAGTGAGAGCTGCTTGATCGATGGAGCGATTAAGTCCGACTTATTCAGGACTTAATCACGTCTGTCTCTTGCAACTTCACTTCAAGTGTCACTTTGCACTCCACATTTTTCCTTGTTTTGCTTCATTTCGACTTGTTCCTCTTCTCGTACTTCAACATTTCTTCCTTGATCATTCATCCTTCTTTCTTTCCTTTTTCTTCTCCTTCTTGGCTCCTTTCTCTCTCCTCCTTCTTCTCCGCCTCCTCTCTTTTCTTCTCCTTCTCTCACTTTTCTTTCTTTCTCCTCCTCCTCCTATCCCTCTTCCTCCTTCTCCTTTTTCACCTCCACCTCCTCCTACTCATCCTCCTCCACCTCCTACTCCTCTTCATGCTCCTCCTACTCCTCCTCATCTTCTTCCACATCCTCCTCCTCATCCTCCATCTCTTCCTCTCCACCCTTCTTCTTCATCTTCTTCTCCTCCTCCTCCTTCGACTTCTTTTTTTCTTCTTCTTTTTATTTTCCTTTTCCTTTTTCTTCTTGTTCTTCTTTTTCTTCTTCTTCTTATTCTTCTTCGTTCTCCTCTTCTTCTTCTTCTTCTTCTTCTTTTACACTAACATTCATCCACACTGACTCCAGCAAATGTCGTAAGCTCGACACACTTAAATGGGAAGCACACACATTTACATCCTATTTGTGTGTGATATGTTGTGAAGACTGGAGATTGATTGAGACCGACTTGTCACATCGTTTAGCAGTGAGTGTGGCCGCCTGGCAACCAAATTCAATTTCAAAGTCAATTGACTCTGTTCTCTACAGACCACGTATTATTGCTTCATTGCTTCATGCAACTGCGATTGACAGTCGAGGTAATGCATCAATATTGATGGGTATACAGTGCTATTCAAATTGAGGCATTGGAATTTACTATTCAATAATTCAAATTGAATAACAAAATAACTGTCTTTACTATCAATGAATGACTCTGAGTATTCTGGTTTCTAACGTTATAACAGAGAAAATACACAGTCCTTGCGTTCTACTGTTTTTGTGTTTTATGAATAATAGTAGAATGAATAATCACATGGAAATCACGAGAAGTGCTCAGTCAAGTCACAATAGCATATAATGGTATGTTCTCATTATATGTTCATGTGTTTATATGTTTATATATATTATATATTAAAAAAAAAGGCACAAAAAAGGCGACAGAAGCAATCCTGATAACTACAGGGGAATTTCGCTTCTAGATTGCACATATAAGATACTGTCGCGAATAATTTACAACAGAATTAAAGATCAGCTAGATCTAGAATTGGGAGAATACCACGGGGGTTTCCGACCGTGGCGAAGTTGCGCTGACCAAATATTAACGCTAAAATTAATCATGCAATATTACAGGAAACGAGGCAAACAACTAGTACTCTCTTTTATTGATTTCAAAAAAGCGTATGACAGCATCCATAGGCCATCTTTACTGAAAATTTTAAGGCATTTGGGTCTCAACCCGAAGTTGATCAAAATGATTGAATTATCTTTAACAGATACAAAATCAAAAATAAAGTTCAGAGGAGAACTGTCTGAGGCATTTGAGATAAAAACCGGCTTGAGACAGGGCGATGGGCTCTCTCCAATACTCTTTAACTGTGCTCTGGAATTCATCATTAGGAAATGGAGAGAAATTAATCCTGAAACCATACAAATTGGCTATCATAAAGACAACATCAAACTTAACTGCTTGGGTTTTGCAGATGATTTGGTTTTCCTTGCAAATGGAGTAGCAGAAGCACGGCAACAAATAACATCTTTGGAAGAAATAGCAGGAAAAGTCGGACTGAAGATTTCTTACGAAAAAACGAAACTCATGATAACTGATCCTTTGTGTATAAATAAAATTAATATTAACGGAAGTCTTATTGATATTGTGGACAGTTTTAGATATCTAGGAGAGACGATCACATATAATCTTAGTGAGAAGGCCTCATGGAAGGCCAGAATTTCAAAGCTTTCCAAGGGACAGCATGTAACTAGGGACACTTATAAGAGAAAAAGTCTTTCCATTCATACAAAACTGAAACACTACAAGGCAGTTCTAAGATCACAAGCAATGTATTGCAGTGAAACACTTTTCAATATTGATGGAAATGGAATTAAAGAAACTATAAGAAGAGTTGAAAGACGGATTCTTAGAAGCAGCAGCAACACGAAAGAGATGTAGAAAAGACAATAAGGGATAAGAAATGTTAGATGATCTTAATTGATCATAGTATGATACGTATATTATTCTTTTTTTATTTATTTCATTGGCAATTACAGATTATAATAAATTATAATATGATTGGGAGAAGACAACAGGCATAGCCCAAAACTGTCTTCTCCCAAATTTTAACAAATAAAAGTTTCAAAAAAGAATAAGGTTAAGATTTCACTTTCACTTCAAAAAGTCCAATTTCCACTTCAAAACTAATGACTAAACTGAAAATTTTGAATTTTTATATTTAAAAACTGATCAAAAACAAAAATATTTCACTCAAATCTCTACAAATTAGAAATTTTTGAGTAATTTTGCAAAATTTTGAGCCAGAAAAGAAACACAACTTCACTATATACATAGATAAATGGAGAAATTCCAGCATGAAGACGAGATGGCATGAATATGACAATAAATTGACAAGACACAGAAAGAAAAAGTGAAAAAGTAGATTGGAGAACCAATGGGAGGAGAAGAAGGAGACGAAAAAGTGATTATAAAGGAGTAAAGAATAAGTGAAATGAGAGATGAGAGAGAGATTGGATGAGATTGGAGAAGGAAAACTGACAGTAGTAGAAGAAGAGAAACATAATAGAAGAAATAAGTAGTTGGGATATCGAGGAATAGGAGCTAGAAGAAGCGAGAAAGAAGAAGAAGAAGAAGAAGAAGAGAAAGAATCTTGGTTGCCTAGAGCAAGTTGTCTGTATTTCGGTAGCCTGTATGTGTGTGGTCTGCCTGAACCATTATTAACATGATGTGCGCATCTCATATGTTGTATTGGATGGTCGGATGGATGGATCAATTGAATTATGCTACCGGTCTTTGAGGGGCAGTCATTTGGTGGTGTTGCGGGGGGGGGGTGTAGTGCCCCGTGATGGAGTGTCTAATTGGGGTCCTCGTTGCAATGCAACGATTAGCCAAGAGCTGGTTTGGACGAATCTGTTTTGTCTGTCGGTTGGGTGAGAGTCAATTTTGACTGGATAATAACACTCTAAAACAGACTAGTAACACTAGGAATGAGCAGTTTGAAAGTATATTAGAACAATTGTCAGGCTTCTTTGAGTCACTCAAAGAAACAAGCTAAAATTTCTATTTTCTAATTATATTTCGCTTGGACTGCTCTTATGAACTTTAGTGGATAATGAGACGAATGCTGATTGATTGGTTGATCGATTGATTGATTGATTGATTGAGTACTTTATTTATGTAGATTACAATATATACTGGCTTATACACTTATATACAATAGCTTACAATACAGCAAAATATTATAGATGAATTTACACAATGGAGACTAAGAAAATAATTATTGAACTGTATATGATATATAAAAAAGCAATTTGTAATATAATAACTATAGATAATAATTAAATTGTTATGCATCTAAATAAATTGGCGGAGCTTTGGACATATCAATGTCCATTCTTCGGAAAGAATATCAAAAAATATCCTCCCCACTAACTCTCTACCAAAACGTTAATTTCATTATTTAAACTAAGGATTTATGTAGATTTATATAAACTAAGGATGATGAGAGATTACTAGACATACCACAATTCTAGGTGGGCTTCTAATAATCGGGAAGCGATATTCACTCACGAATTGAAATTTAAAGAAGTCTGTAACCTAGAGGAGTAGCAGGGCCATGAATCTTCAATCTCTTTGAAAGATTATCAGCGCGACTATAGAGCCAATCTTACCACTATAATATATTGTAAACAGATACTAATAATGAAATTGATACTATTGAAAATGAATTGCAAATATCTCCCTAGTTCCTCAGTAATTCTCTATTTTATTTATTAATTTGGTGATATTTATTTATCAATTAATTGAAATTCATCTCAGGTAATCCATTTAAATTTCAAATGAGTCTGTGAAACTGAGGAGCGATGGAATCATTCTGAGAGATATGAATACACTAAACCAATTCATCAATTTTACTGATGTTTTTCTTAATCTAAATTCTATAATATTTTAATAAAGGAAAGAATTGGCTTGTCTCTATTTTTTTATGGCTACTTTTGAATATAAATAGAATAAAAATATAAATCTGAGTACCCTTTTCAAAATATTTCGTCACGACATGTTTCGGCAACTAATGCCATTTAAAAAAGGTACTAAGATTCATATTTTTATTTAAAGGAATTGGCTTATACACGTTGTCACGTTATTCTTTATATTTAAATAACGATTAGCCTCCTGCTTGGCATCAGTCGGTAAAGCATGAGATTTAATATAATTAAGTCGTGGTTTTCTAATAGTATTCAGTCTTAAAGAATCTTGATAGGCCTAGATATGGGCTTCTCCAATAACTCTTGTAATTCAATAAATAATAAATATATATAAAAATGATACTTATACTATAGAGATGAGGAATAAAAAATAAATTGCACACCATGAAAATTTCACACATATATTACACAAATAATGCAAAGATCAATCGAGGCAAAAAATATATATAGAGCGATAAAAAATATAATATAAAAATAGAACAATAATTTTATATCAGCAAAATATCACAGGCTAAACTTTATATTCTAGATTTATGGCACGAATCATTACCATGTGCCTTTATCTTAAAATCATATGCATTCTTTGCATGTAGCTGCGACATGCACTTGCTAATACTTGTCGACTTGGATAATTCAATCAAAAATATGTGCTCTAAGATCAGCTTGATAAATTAGCCACTAATAATCCAAATATATATATATATATTAAAATCTCTAGTACTTAGTAGATTTATTTGTATCGAATATATATTTTCATCTCAGGGTGCAAGATTCGGCACCTGACGGAATAGGTAGAGCCATTCATCTAGTGAATTAGAACTATGATAAATTATCGCAAATTGTATTGCAAAAAATTAAATATTATATGCATATGTTTTAATAGCCTAGATTTCGTACTTCTTTGATTAAATAGAAATTTCTAAAATATTGATCTATATTTTTCTTTCAATTAAATACCTTTAATACTAATTTTTACTTGCGCAAGTATTACTCTTATTAATTTCTCAATTTATAATAACCCTTTCGGCGAGCTAGCTTTGATCATCAGATTAATTCGAAGCACTAGGGCGCCCATCACTAAATTCAAATTTAATCACTCACGTGTCGAAAATCTTCTTGTAAGCCGCCGATGTCGATCCAACTCCATGCGGTCCGGGAATATGGTAGCCGGAATCGTCTCCTCCAAGGGGTTATAAATTTAATTAAAATGAAAAATGACTTCTGCTTCACAATAGCATCACGAAGTCTTTTAAGAAATTTAATAATTTACTTTAACTTTAATTTTTACAAAATTATTAATAAGGTACTTCGCTCTAAAATATTTGGGGTCCTCTTATGGTGGCATCTGGCTGGCGAGTGCTGGTTCTTCCTTCTCAAGTTTTACAGATCCTCTTTCCGACTTTCAAATTAGCATAAAATTTAAATATCCTAATCCTCCGCCATTAAATTCAAATAGATCTTACAAAAGATGCCAAAATATTGCTTAGATTATATGATTAATAATTTCTTTGCATTCGATCCATATTGATAACATAGATTACACAAATTTTTACACAAAATCTAGTACATTTCTATAAATATATATAAATATTTTTGAATTGGCCTACAGTTGCCGCCTATTAACTGCCGTTTTACTATTGGTGCATGCAAATTTTATTCGGTATTCATGCGCCTGGTAACTCTTATTTCCTGAATACATTAAATTATTTTTATTTGGTTTTTTATTTATGCTCTTTGCATGCTAGTTAATATTCTATACATTAATATTAATTCCATGCTACCTAATAATTAGCCACGTGGACGGGTGTTTTTTCATATTGCACACCATCTGATTGCAATAAAGCTCTGCCAAGGGGTTTTGGTCAGATTCTACGTTCCTCGGTTTGATCGATCTCTAGGTCACCGATCCGTGAATACATGTACATAACCTCAATCTTCAAATATTTTATATAATAATTTATTTATGAGCAATAAACTTCCTTCAAATCCTTTTTAGGTTCTTGTACCATTTAGCCAGAACAAGCTGATGCTATCTAATCTTGGTTATTATCTGCTTGGCGATATTAGCCAATTACTTTATTTTTAGACCTATTACTATTTCTGTTAGGGCTTTTTATCTACCCAGATTTAATATGTTACACGCGCCCCTGGGTTTGAATTCAAAATATTTGAGAATCACAATGTTTTTAATGAAAACCCACCCTTCAATACATCGATATACACTATACTTTATTTATAAATTATACTCTCATACTTCTATCACAGATCGCAGACATATTTGCTGCATCTCCTTTATACCTTTATCAAATACAATAACAAATTCTCCTCCTCAACACACATAAAATATCATAAATATAAACTTCTAAACGCATTCCTCCTGACAACACTTAAAACATAGTAATTTTTAAATTCGCCGCTTGCAGGGCCGCCAACTTAACTACACACATTTCATAATTCTCATAAATGATTCCTTTTAGACAATAATTTCGATTCATAAACTTCTGGGCTTATATCTTATAGTATTTCTTAGGTCTTAATATAAATAATTTTCTAGACATCAGGTACAATACTTTCTTTTGCTAATGGCTCTTTGGTTTTGGTAACTGGCATTCACTTTAAGTCTTTTCAGGTAACAAACGTGGCATAATTAAAAGTAATAAATATAAAAACATATAAATAAATATATCGACATTAATAAATATAATAAATAACAATAATAAATAACTCTTTGGGTACAGTACTTCTTTTTATAAACATATGTTCAACAGACATTACATTCATTTGATTTGGGTGGCTTTGGTCAGCTGGTCGCTGTTCTACAATTCATAGTGCTACATGTTACATCAGAATTTGCTATCGACTTTCATAACTAACCTAACTGCTCAATTTATTCTCTTAAAAAGGTAATTTTACAAATTTTAATTTTACTATCCCCGCTTGTGTCCTTTTTTATCTGATGTATATAATTTAATTACACATTTAAAATTTATTCTTTTTCTTATTGCAGGCTTCTAACGGTTGGAAGGAATTAAAACATTGGATTGTTGCCACGCGGTCCTATACCAAGATTAAATTTATTAAGGAAGGTTAGTAATCGGTTTGATAATAATGTTTTCCTTGATTTTCTTATCATATTATTTTAAATTCGATGATATTTCATGTAGAATTGTAGTGGTCTTCCCATATCTTTTGACTTTCTGCTTGTAGCTACACTGTAGGCTGGTTGGGTTATCTGCTATCCATTTGTTGATTGTTGAGGCTGTCCTATTATTAATTTATCTTCATGAATATAAAACCCCGGTATCTGGTGTATTCTCTCTTCAAATAACTCCTTGTTCCTTTAATAATAATTTCTTTTAATTGATTCAAAGTCTTCCATTTATTTTCTTTCAATACTATCCACATAGTTTCTTTATAAACAAGCTTAATCATATCAGGAAACAGTTTCGTAAAGCAAGATTTTTCATAGGCCATAAACTTCTTCAATAATATTATCCTCTTCATTATTTCCTTAACATCACAATTTTTAGCAAACATCACAGCCATAATAACAAATAATTTCACCATACAAGATTTCCAACAGTCAACAAATTCCTTCAACACTAACATGGTCTTAATTATAACATCAATAGCATCACTTTTCAATATTATCACAGACATGGTAATCCACACAATACAATAAATCAAAACACTAATTAGTTCTTTAATAATATAATCTTTCCACATATAATAGCCCGGTACTTCCATTTTATTGACATTATTCCTTACTCCTTTCACTCTTCTTAACCACCTTCCATTATTCATTAGTCCATCTTCCATTTCCTTGTTGCCCATGCACGAATCCATAGTAGTCCTATCAGTAGCTCCAGTTTTAATCCATTCATTCAATCCATTTTGCCGGTCACATCGCTGATTTGCCCTCTTGAAGCGAATGTGCCGCGGATGCACGCCGTCGGTCCGCTCCTGTCTTCCACGGTGTCGGTCCGGTGTCCTCTTCGGGCGTTTGAACCGTGCATGCGGCCGGTATGCGCGCGCGTGGTTCCTCCTTCGTCGCTTTTTCCGCCGCCGGGCCTTGCGGTGCATGTTTCTCTTTCTATCCTGTAGTCTGTCCTCTCGGTACTGATGTCGGTCGGGTGTCCTCGGGCGCCTCCGTCTCCGGGCCTTGCGGTGGTCGCTCCTCTTATCCGGTAGTCCGTCCTCTTGATCCTCTATCTTGGGGTCCTCAGTCTGCTTCGGTGGGGTACAATGATATGGGTGCATAGATTCTGTGCGCGGGTGCATGGTGGCGGTCAAAACAGGTAGTATGGTGGCAGTCTCCTCCTGGCGGCTGTTTGTGTTCTCCGGCGGTGATGGGTCTTCGGCGGGGAACAGGATACTTAATATGGGTTGATGTTTGCGGCTGGTTTTTGGTGGTGGTTTATCTGGAATTGGCTTTTGTTCTTCTAATAATATTTTCGGTAAATCATTTCTGAATGTGGTGTATGACGTTGAAATATCCTGCTTTTCTTGGTTTGTTTCATTTGAGCTTGTGCTTGTTATATCGGGGGTATCATATAGTCCTGGTTTATTAGCTGTAGCTTTCTGTGTATCTGGTGGCGGGTTGTTGGGTGTTGGGTTCTGTGTTTTTTGGTGATTTGATCTGGACGCATGCTCTAATGTGTAGTTTGTACTTATTTGATGAGGTGGCGGTTTGTAATTTTTGTCGTAATTATTCTGAGTGTTATCATTATTTGTGTTAAATCGATCACGGCCATAATAATAATTTCTTTCATAGGTTTGCTGTGGATAATGGTTTGTTTGACGATTCTGAAAACTTCTATTATTCCAGCTGTTATTTTGATTATGATTATAGCGGCGTTTAAATTGAGGGGTAGATCGTGAGCAATCATATGGTACTGATTCATAATTTTGGCTGTTATACTGATTACTTTTTGAGTTGTGTTGATTTTGTGCGTATCTCTGGTCTGAACGGTGGTTTGATATTGCCATCACAGACTGTATGCCATATAAATGATTTATCAGCTGTTTGCAATCAGTAATGGGTTGTGTGGCGAGTGCCATTCTAACTTGATACGGTAGCTTCTTTAAAATAATACTTGCTAATGCCGATTCATTAATGGGCTCGCTCAATTGAGAATTTTTAAACTGTAGGGCAGTGACGAAAGTGGTACATGCACCGTCTAAGTTAGGGTTGAAATCGCATGATATAATGTCCGCTAGCACGTCCAACTGTTTACTTCTGCTCCAATACTGTTCCAGGAAGACAGCTACAAACTCATCCAATGATGTAAATTCATGGGCTCTACTCCGAAAGAACATCAGGGGTTCGCCAATCAATAAACTAGTCAAACGAAGACGCCAAAAATTCCAAGAGGTGGGCGTTAATGATTGAACTAGTTTTATCTGATCTATAAATTCTTTAGGTTGGAGATAGCGGTCTGTATTGTCAAAACGGCCTAATTCATTGAAACTGTGTAGTGAATCAAACGTTGCTATGGGAATAGGCTCTATATTCTCGTGCGGAAATTGATGTATTTGACTTTCAAGTTGTACCAACTTCTCTTGGGCCTGTTTCCAATGACTAGAAGCTTCTGTTTCATTATCTACTACTTCGGCATTTAATTCAGATGAAAATAATTGCTGTTCTCCAACGGCTGTCTCCAATGAATTAAGTTGTACTTTGTTTTGATTTATATCAGAATTTAGGTGAGCTATTTGTGTAGATTTACTATTCTGTTGTTTATTTATGGAAATAAGTTGACTATTGTTCCTGTTTGTAGCTATTTCATGAATTTGTGAAGTGTTTTGTGCTGGTAGGTTATCTATTCTTTCCGCAGTCTCCTTATCCATTCTTACCGATGTATCCTTCAGTGATTCCCGCATTTCCTTCATTTCCGCCTTTAAGTTCTTCATTACTGTGGTCATTGTTTTTTCTAAACTATTAGAAAATGACTTGATCATCCCCTCTACTATAACCCTCCTTATTGCTTCTTGGGAGACATTTAACGGTTTATTACTGTTCACAGGATTCTTGGCGGTGATTGAAGATATCTGGGCGTTGGACTCCATCGCGCCCCCCTCAGCGTCGATCTCCGCTACTATCGCCGTCTGCAGTGTGTCTGCTACCTTACTTTGCGTGGACGAAAAGAGACTCATATTTTAAAAATGGATTAAGTGTCAAGTGTTTGTTAAAAAAGTGAAAGTTTTGGCCAACAAGGCATTAATAAGGACACAAATGAGGATAGGCCTATGGACATTACAAGCCAGGTAACCTATTTATTACTTAAGCTCTTATAATATAATAATACTATTCATTGATTTCTGACTAGCAGTTTAGGCCCATAAAATATAATAGCTCTCTCTATAAAATATATTTTCTACAATAATAATAATATAAAATTTTCTTTAAAACATATAATTTCTCTTTATTTAAAGCTATTGATTCCCCCAAAAAGTAATACAAATTTCCCTTCGCCAGTTTTCCTCACAACTCGTATAAGTTATCTATAATTTTCAATATGGTTATTGACTTAATTTCAAATAATTATTTAATGAGCTTGGCTCTCATCATCAGCCCCACGTTGGGCGCCATGTCTTTGTGTCACGTTATTCTTTATATTTAAATAACGATTAGCCTCCTGCTTGGCATCAGTCGGTAAAGCATGAGATTTAATATAATTAAGTCGTGGTTTTCTAATAGTATTCAGTCTTAAAGAATCTTGATAGGCCTAGATATGGGCTTCTCCAATAACTCTTGTAATTCAATAAATAATAAATATATATAAAAATGATACTTATACTATAGAGATGAGGAATAAAAAATAAATTGCACACCATGAAAATTTCACACATATATTACACAAATAATGCAAAGATCAATCGAGGCAAAAAATATATATAGAGCGATAAAAAATATAATATAAAAAATAGAACAATAATTTTATATCAGCAAAATATCACAGGCTAAACTTTATATTCTAGATTAATGGCACGAAACATTACCATGTGCCTTTATCTTAAAATCATATGCATTCTTTGCATGTAGCTGCGACATGCACTTGCTAATACTTGTCGACTTGGATAATTCAATCAAAAATATGTGCTCTAAGATCAGCTTGATAAATTAGCCACTAATAATCCAATATATATATATATTAAAATCTCTAGTACTTAGTAGATTTATTTGTATCGAATATATATTTTCATCTCAGGGTGCAAGATTCGGCACCTGACGGAATAGGTAGAGCCATTCATCTAGTGAATTAGAACTATGATAAATTATCGCAAATTGTATTGCAAAAAATTAAATATTATATGCATATGTTTTAATAGCCTAGATTTCGTACTTCTTTGATTAAATAGAAATTTCTAAAATATTGATCTATATTTTTCTTTCAATTAAATACCTTTAATACTAATTTTTACTTGCGCAAGTATTACTCTTATTAATTTCTCAATTTATAATAATAACCCTTTCGGCGAGCTAGCTTTGATCATCAGATTAATTCGAAGCACTAGGGCGCCCATCACTAAATTCAAATTTAATCACTCACGTGTCGAAAATCTTCTTGTAAGCCGCCGATGTCGATCCAACTCCATGTGGTCCGGGAATATGGTAGCCGGAATCGTCTCCTCCAAGGGGTTATAAATTTAATTAAAATGAAAAATGACTTCTGCTTCACAATAGCATCACGAAGTCTTTTAAGAAATTTAATAATTTACTTTAAATTTAAATTTTTACAAAATTATTAATAAGGTACTTCGCTCTAAAATATTTGGGGTCCTCTTATGGTGGCATCTGGCTGGCGAGTGCTGGTTCTTCCTTCTCAAGTTTTACAGATCCTCTTTCCGACTTTCAAATTAGCATAAAATTTAAATATCTCAATCCTCCGCCATTAAATTCAAATAGATCTTACAAAAAATGCCAAAATATTGCTTAGATTATATGATTAATAATTTCTTTGCATTCGAGCCATATTGATAACATAGATTACACAAATTTTTACACAAAATCTAGTACATTTATATAAATATATATAAATATTTTTGAATTGGCCTACAGTTGCCGCCTATTAACTGCCGTTTTACTATTGGTGCATGCAAATTTTATTAGGTATTCATGCGCCTGGTAACTCTTATTTCCTGAATACATTAAATTATTTTTATTTGGTTTTTTATTTATGCTCTTTGCATGCTAGTTAATATTCTATACATTAATATTAATTCCATGCTACCTAATAATTAGCCACGTGGACGGGTGTTTTTTCACATTGCACACCATCCGAATGCAATAAAGCTCTGCCAAGGGGTTTTGGTCAGATTCTACGTTCCTCGGTTTGATCGATCTCTAGGTCACCGATCCGTGAATACATGTACATAACCTCAATCTTCAAATATTTTATATAATAATTTATTTATGAGCAATAAACTTCCTTCAAATCCTTTTTAGGTTCTTGTACCATTTAGCCAGAACAAGCTGATGCTATCTAATCTTGGTTATTATCTGCTTGGCGATATTAGCCAATTACTTTATTTTTAGACCTATTACTATTTCTGTTAGGGCTTTTTTATCTACCCAGATTTAATATGTTACAACGTACAGGATAGAAAGTTCACAGATGAGGCATTATCACGTCTGAACCACTGGATTGATTAGCTTGAAATTTACATATAGATTCTTGATTTACAGAGGATGGTGATAGGCCTATTTTTAATTTTTCAAGATTTCAGTGGATCAAGTTTTCAGTGAAGTTTTTATTGGACCCTCGCGGAGCACGGGTTACTTGCTTGTTCTCAATATTGGTCAATAATGAACTTGCTTTTTTAGTTACTGTGTGACTCGTTGATTACAACTCACACATTGGGTAGAATAATATTTTTAATAAGCCTTCAATAAAATATGAACAGGAAGAATTAAAATTGAACTGCTTCAATTACAAATTAGTGCTACCTCCAGTAAGTTATCAATTCAAGTGCTTCCAGAAGGATTCTTCATCTTGCTATACTTGAAGATAAATATGTGGTGAGGTGATTCTCACATGCTTCCAACTCACAATCGCCTCTTAAATCATAATATCACGAGCGGCCGATTTGACCATGCTCTGCCGCTTTGCATTGACATTAATTTCTCAACGGCAAGACTCACTCAAAACTGTCAGAGTTTGTTGAATGGGAAGCACAAACTTCATCCATAAAGACTGCTGGCAGTTTTAAAAGTTGATCTCACTATCACAGAGGGTGCAAAGATCTGACACGGTGTTCACAAGGCAGACAGACATATCTCACAGTTATGATGTATCGCTACCCGTGAAATAAAGTATTTGATAGTTTGTATATCTATAAATTGTATGGGTACACGCATGCATTATGCTCTGATATATCTATATGGAGATCAGCAGCCCAGATCCTCACGGTTGAAAAGTCTGATAACAATCTGCTGGTTGCAAGTCGTCAGGAAGAACAGACTTCCACAGTTGGATTCACTTTCAACTGTCACACATTGGTCGAATGAGGAGCATTGATGTTATACATAAGCTATACTGACACTTTGAATTGAATCTCATCACTGGTCTTCTTCAAAACTTTTTATCTTCTTTTATCCGACAGTTTGGCAACGGAGCCTCGGTGACATATATGTCGCGCGTAATACCGTGGCCGAAACGTCTGTTCTGCATGTCATACCAGAAAAAAATTCCAGAATGTCTGTGGACGAATGATCATATTTTGGTCGCCATTTTGGATTTGAGATGCACAGATAGCTGACGTGCGTGAAATTGTTGAGCATCTTCTGATGCACAAATCTCCTACGTCGTGTGATAAGGTTTAGAATTTGCAGACTGTGTTGTTAAATCTGATCCATGATACATGAGTTGCGTATATAGTTTGACAACCGAAAAATTTCTGTGATTGATTATGCTGAATATAACTTTGAAACTATATTGAATTCCATGACCTCTCGCAAGTTTGTGATTACAATAGGTGATAATGTACAGTAGTTAATGATAATGCAGAATAATAAAATTAACACACTCTTAGGGTCGTTTGCACAGTCAAAGCTAAAACTGAATTTAATCAGCTAGTGGCTTAAACTCAAAATGAATCACATTATGACAAACGGGACTTGATACGGATTTAATGTAGTTAAAAATGAAATTTAGTTTGAACTACCACTGTGCAAACGGCCCTTGGATACAGAAGTTTTCTACGGCAACTATTTTTTTCTGAGTGTTCATAGTATCACGAGCAGCCGATTTGACCATGCTCTGCCGCTTTGCATTGACATTAATTTCTCAACGGCAAGACTCACTCAAAACTGTCAGAGTTTGTTGAATGGGAAGCACAAACTTCATCCATAAAGACTGCTGGCAGTTTTAAAAGTTGATCTCACTATCACAGAAAAACTTCGCTGGAAATTGTTCATATCGCTGACTTACAGCTCTCAGGAAGGTATCTTTTTTATACTGATCTTTTAAGTTAGATGAAATATCACTCATAACTCATTTACTCATGAACTGATTTTTTATAGTATTTTATTTCTATAGGATGGTCATGTTTGAATTATAGAATAAATATTGTGCGTATATCTTTTTTTAACTGTAACTCTGCATTTGTATATGTATGGGTAGCCTGTGAGTAAATGAAATGATGATTAGTATAAAAATATTAGTTCATCTCATCGGCTGTACTGAATGTTCTAAATGATTACTTCATATTAATAAATATAAGTAATATATTCACTATATACTATTCATTATAATATACACAATATACAATGATAATTGAATGAAATATTGGAATACTGTATTATCTAAACGCACTGTATTAATATTATTACAGTAAAAGTTTCTGTACAGTAAAGATATAAAATTATACTTCCGGGTAACTATGCGTTGATCACTATATTCTACAGTATTGGAAGGAGGATACATGGAATATATGAATGATTAGGCAACATGATCATCAATTGCAAGATCCATTATATCTAGTTGAGTTTTATTTGCCTATCTTTTTCATTCAATATGATAACGATGCACTAGAAATGATGTTGGAAACAGATTTATGATATTATAATTACAATTAATGAAATAAAATACCAATTGCATTCATGAAATTTTAAATCGAATTGAATACTATTGATTATCAATAATTGTCGAGATGATCAATGGATAAATAAGAGAAATAAGACAATAAGAGCTGACAATAATGAAAGTAAGAGACACATGGTAGAGGACAAAGTGAGAGGAGAAGCTGATGTGGCAGAGGAGGAAGGAGAAGGATGATGAGGAGAGGAGGGGAAGTAGGAGGAGGATGAGAAGGATGAGGGTGAGGAGGAGGAGGAGAAGGGAGAAGAATAAGACGAATAAAAGGAGAATCTCTCTGAATTAGGCTGGAAAAGGAGATTAGTTTATTATTGAGTAACGATCAAAAGACTGATAGGCTATGTTCAAGTTTTCGCTAGAATTGCGCCTCAGAATTTAATAAGCGCTGAAGGATTGGAGGAGCAACAAGAGAAAAATGAAGGAGAAGAAGAGGATGGAGAACAAGAACAAAAACGAGAAGAGAGAGAAGAAAAGGGGAAGAAAGAAGAAGCAACAGACGCCCTTTGAATGCCCTTTCGCTACTGTAAAATAAAGTAGTATAAGAGCAGTGAGGTGTGACAGGAAAAAAGAGCGGATTATTAGTAAATGAGGTAGAAACAGAGAAGGAAGAATCAAGTAGATGATCGATGAAACGTGTTCAAAAGAAGACAATCTTGAGAAGAGATAAGAGACAACGCCAAAACAAAGACCTCTTCTGTTTTTCAGCAAATATGGTAGAGGATTTGAAGCTTATAATGCAGGATAATACTTTCATCGAATATTAACAACAGTTCAATTATGCTACCTAATACTATAATATAGTGTGTATAGTGAATAGGATAAAAGATAAATGATTAAAAAAGTCATACAGGATCGTTTAATGTAAAGAAAATGAGGTTGTCATAAGTAATGAATTACAACGCAAACAAAAAATAATAACAACATAAATACTGTATATTAGGTGAAGTTAATAATAACTATTATGATAATGTATTATGTGGATATCCATTCACTATGAAGAGATAGCGGACCTCATGTGTGTCTCCAGCGTTATTGCTCAAATCTTTGAATAGTAGACTTGAGATGCGCGGGAACACTAGCGTCAGGTGATTAATTTTCATAACGGCAAGGAAAGTTGTGTGAGTGCGCCACACCAGATTTTTTTTAACTGTAACTCTTCATTTGTATATGTATGAGTAACCTGTGAGCAAATAAAATGATGATTAGTATGAAAATATTAGTTCATCTCATTGGCTGTACTTATACTGAATGTTTTAAATGATTACTTTATATTAATGAATATAAGTAATATATTCACTATATACTATTCATTATAATATACACAATATACAATGATAATTGAATGAAATATTGGAATACTGTATTATCTAAACGTACTGTATGAATATTATTACAGTAAAAGTTTCTGTACGGTAAAGATATAAAATTATACTTTTGGTTAACTATGCGTTGATCACTACATTCTACAGTATTGAAAGGAGGATACATGGAATATCTGAATGATTAGGCAACATGATCATCAATTGCAAGATTCATTATATCTAGTTGAGTTTTATTTGCCTATCTTTTTCATTCAATTTGATAACGGTGCACTAGAAATGATGTTGGAAACAGATTTATGATATTATAATTACAATTAATGAAATAAAATACCAATTGCATTCATGAAATTTTAAATCGAATTGAATACTATTGATTATTAATAATTGTCGAGATGATCAATGGATAAATAAGAGAAATAAGACAATAAGAGCTGACAATAATGAAATAAAAGACACATGGTAGAGGACAAAGTAAGAGGAGAAGCTGATGTGGCAGAGGAGAAAGAAGAAGAGGAGAAGAAGGAGAAGGATGATGAGGCGTGGAGGGGGAGTGGGAGGAGGATGAGGAGTATGAGGGTGAGGAGGAGGAGTAGAAGGGGGAAGAAGAAGACTAATAAAAGGAGAATCTCTCTGAATTAGACTGGGAAAGGAGATTAGTTCATTATTGAGTAACGATCAAAAGACTGATAGGCTATGTTCAAGTTTTCGCTAGAATTGCGCCTCAGAATTTAATAAGCGCTGAAGGATTGGAGGAGCAACAAGAGAAAAATGAAGGAGAAGAAGAGGATGGAGAACAAGAACAAAAACGAGAAGAGAAAGAAGAAAAGGGGAAGAAAGAAGAAGCAACAGACGCCCTTTGAATGCCCTTTCGCTACTGTAAAATAAAGTAGTATAAGAGCAGTGAGGTGTGACAGGAAAAAAGAGCGGATTATTAGTAAATGAGGAAGAAACAGAGAAGAAAGAATTAAGTAGATGATCGATGAAACGTGTTCAAAAGAAGACAATTTTGTGAAGAGATAAGAGACAACGCCAAAACAAAGACCTCTTCTGTTTTCCAGCAAATATGGTAGAGGATTTGAAGCTTATAATGCAGGATAATACTTGCATCGAATATTAACAACAGTTCAATTATGCTATCTAATACTATAATATAGTGTGTATAGTGAATAGGATAAAAGATAAATGATTAAAAAAGTCATACAGGATCGTTTAATGTAAAGAAAATGAGGTTGTCATAAGTAATGAATTACAACGCAAACAAAAAATAATAACAACATGAATACTGTTATCAGGTGTGGTTAATAGTTAACTATTATGATAATGTTCTATGTTGATATCCATGCAGCATGAAAATGTAATCGAAATGTGGTTATCGTAGGAAATATATAATGGAAACAATAAATATTGATGATTGTAGCGTAAAACAAACAAGGATGAGTAGTGTAGAAACAATATAATATAGAGAAAATATTCCAGACAGCACCATAACAGACTTGAATAACAAGATAATGAGAGTCTATGGATGATGATGGTGATACTACAAATGAAATAATTTAATTACTAAGAAGTCATACCCTTGTTAGTAGTTGCTTTGTATCAGTATATAATTTGCTCCGTCGAATGCTAGGAAAAACTACATAATAGTGAGTTCTACTTCAAACATGAGCATCGGTTGATAGAAAGCATTTATATTGATAGCATGTATATCTAAGTAAGCATGTAAGCATGTATAGCATGTAAGAATGTGTAAGGAATTCTGGCAATTTAAAGTAACCTCACAATAGTAACATGTACTAGAAATTTATGGCAGGAACATGATTCTGTCAGATGAAAACTATGATGGAAAAAACAGTTGATTGCGGTATTAATAAAGAGATTGATAACCAAAAAGTCATGAAAATTTGATAGCAGGCAACCCCAGAGAAGAAATCAATTATTGGGAGAAGCTCAAACGTTTTCTTCATCATTTGGTATTAATGATAGAATGAATGTCAAAAAAGAGAATTATCAAAGATAAGAATGAAATAACTTGATCAGGGTTCAGATTTATTGGATATCAAGTTCATTGAGAAGTTAAAAAAGGCAAAAGATCCAAGCCAATGATGCAGTGTGATAATGCTCATTTTACGGAAGCAGGGGAATGGTTAATAAGGCTGAGCATTTTATTGGAATTTATGCAATTCTTTTAACGAGATTCAGAGAGGTTTATTGCTCCCTCCTCCTCCTTCTCCTTCCTGCTCTCCGTCACAATCGCCCTTGTTCTTTTTCAAAGCAGGGAGAGAATGAGGCAACGAGATAATAATGAGAAACGCCAAGTCCCTAAAAGTCAGTGTGGCTGGGTAAACACAAACAGATAATGAAATATTGAAAGATAATTGAAAAAATTGAAGATTCCAACATCCAGTTCAACTTTTCCCCTTGCAGTTTCTGAGAATTCATCACTTCTTATTTAGCCTTACCATTTTCCCCCTCTTGATCCTTCCACTCATCATTTTTTTTCTCTGCTTCTTGTTCGTGTTTCACCTTATTCTCATCATCATTCTCTTTTTATATTTCATCATACTCTTGTTCCTCTTTGTGAATATTATTCTACCCCTTAATATCCCTTTCCTCATTCACTAATTCTTCTATTTCTACTTCTTCTTCTTCTTTTTCTTCTTCTTCAAAATCCACATACTCCACTCTCCCTCTCCTTCTGTTTTTCATTTTTAATGACACCCCTGTTCGTCATGGTCTCCTACAATATTCACTTGTTCATCATGTTTGCATCGTCTCTACATCATCTTCAATATTACTTTTTGTTTTTTCTTTACTTTACATTATATATTATCACCAATCTTTCTTTTATATTATATCCCTATTCTGAAACTTCTTTATAATGTCCAATTTTTCCCATGTTATGTTCTCTTATTTTTAATGTTCTAGTCTCTTTATTTCTCACATCTCAACTATCATCTAAATAATATTATTCAACTGAAAAACTCAATCACGTCTTCTTTTCCTCTCTATCAACTTTCTCTCTCTGTATTCCCATTTCTGCCCTGTTATGCTCTGTTTTCTTAGCTTTTCCCAATAATTTTTCTTCTTTTTCTTCCTATTCTCCCTCTTTTCCTTTTATACACAGTATTTCTTCCATTCTTCATGTCCTGCTGATTACCTAAATCCTTATCTTCTTTACTTAGAACAATGATTCTCCAGATTCTATATATCTTTCATCTCATATCTACCCCTTCATAACTCCCCCTCATTCTACTCCATTCCGCTGTTCCTTTGATAATCTGCAAAAATTCAAACGGAATAATACAATACAATAACAGTATTCTAGCATACAAAGCTTGGCTTTCGCCGTCAGCTCGAGTTGAGTTATTTTTCAACAAAATTATTGTAGATAAATTGAACATTCAAACTTAGATTAACATTATGGACAAAATACATGAATACATAATAGGTCATTATACATGAGTAAATATTTTTTTTTTTCATTTTAATAGGATCAAAATTTGAACAGTTTTTTCTTAACCATAATTTTGTAAATAAAAACGTTTAGGTGAGTTGTACAATGTGAAGCAAACATTATCGAGGATGAGCTTTCATTTTATAATTTTGTCAAGATCCACAGATATATAAGACTAGAACCAAAGTATTGACTGAAACGATGAACGCTGAACATTGGTTATCTTCAGGGATACTTTTGAGTCAGTGACTCGAGTGACCCAGAGCCGAACAAAATGGCGGCTGACCCGGGGCAGACTAGTGATCCCATGGAACGACAACCAGACATCGACCGGTCGATGCTGTTTGGCGCGTACTTTTGAATATTCGGATGGCGCGAATATTTGAATAAAACACACACACATACACTGGTGTGACACTAAAAGTAAGTTGTTTTGCAAAACAAACATGGCTCATGCTGTAATAAATGAGTTTATTCTAGGAGAATTGGATAAGGACAGAATAACAATAATAATAATTATTATTATGCACCAAACATTGTAGGGCCAGTTGCTGCGGTTGTTGTGGAGGAATTGGGAAATCCTTTAAGGGTTTTCAATGATTATTCCAACAGGAATGTAATAATACGAGACCTCACAACTTGGGTTATTTTGAAATTATAATATCACTTTACAATATGAGTGAGTTTAAAAGCCATTTTAGAATGTCTTAGCAAACCATGCAGATAAAAGATTCCATACTATTATCATCAGAATCTTTCCACTGAAATTTTTTACACATGGTTAATGTAGCATTATTCTATTCAGGTCACCTACTGAGAACATACCAAGTGGGTCGCGGTGTAGATTTTGGATTCTTGTTTAGTAATCATTATATATATAGGACTATATTTTTGGCGTCATCAAAGAGACCACTGGACTAGTCTTCATTGAATGAAAATAATACCACCATTTCCCTAGAAATATATTTTGGCTGCTTTTAAATGTATAAAAATGAAGAAAAAACTTATTTACTTTCGACATTTTAAAAGAACCAAAATGAGTTTAGAAATAGAGCCAACATTACATTTTCTAAACCAAATTTTTATAAAAACATTTTGAGAGACTAGTTTCTGTTGTTGCACCATTTCTCTCAAGTTGTTACTCATCTCAAGTAACTGGTTTGTTATTTTATTCGAAATTGACTATATCATTTTTTATGATGGAATCAGTGCTGTAGACTATTTCAAATTATTATCATTTATTTCCAATGACCAGGCATTCCTGGATAGATCGATCACGTCTTCAGTTATAGGATGGTCATAGTTGACTAGACCCAACTATAGGCCCGCCACAACGTAGACCCACGCTAATCCATGAAAAGCAACCCACGCCGTGGGATGTTTTGTAAACCATTGCTAAGCTTCTCCAGACATCTGTGTAATACATGCAATGAATAATCCACTTGTCAGCTGATTGATTATGAATAATTCTATAGCAATGGTTTACAAAACATCCCACGGCGTGGGTTGCTTTTCGTGGATTAGCGTGGGTCTACTTTGCGGCGGGCCATATGAGCGTATAATAGAGGTACTGTAAGATATAGGCCATACGAAAAACAAACATGGTGTATTTCAAATCGAAAATTGGTGGATTGTTTGTTTTTTTTTATTAAATTCCAATTTTACAAAGATTTACATCAACATTTTTAGGTGCTCTTAGAAGTTATAGGAAGGAGAATTAATCAGCCTGCAAATATAAAAATACCTCTTGAGGAGAAAATACTTTTTACAGTTTGGATGTTGAGCAAACCAGAGACATTCTTAGCTGCTGATGACAGATATATAATTTCTCAAAGTACTGCTCATAGAACATTCTATGAGATAGTGGATGTCATTGCAGCTTCAGTAGATGAACATGGTCGACACCCTTGCAGCAACAAAAGTCATCTGATGTAATTAATAATAATAGCCTTTACCAACTTCATAACTTGTGCTTGCTACATAAGAACTTCCTTTAATACAAGATTATCACCGGGTTGCACAACGGTCTGTTAACTTTAATCCCAAATAAATTTCACTTTTGTTGCATCAGTAGTCCACACATGACCCTCTGTGGTGACTTCTGTAACATAAAAAAAACATGATATTAAAACACCATAAGTAGTGAACATGATTGACTTCCATAAGGTAGGTCTACTAAGCATTATGTTATAATTACAAGTAGTGCAGTCTATATACAGTGGTGCTTGCAAAATACATTGTAGTTCTTAATTTTCAATATGTTATAAACACTCTCAAACAGGCTGTATCATTGCCACTTTTTGAAGTTGTCTTTTGAAGGAAACTTCAAG
Source organism: Nilaparvata lugens (assembly GCF_014356525.2). Lineage (NCBI taxonomy): Eukaryota > Metazoa > Arthropoda > Insecta > Hemiptera > Delphacidae > Nilaparvata > Nilaparvata lugens. The sequence continues at coordinate 43,139,594 of NC_052510.1, read as the reverse complement.
CTTGGCTACAAAATCTTACAGAAGCTTGATTAAATTACACCGGAAGAGTAGCTCAAATTATGTTATAATCACATATAACATAGAAGAAACGCGTCTATAGTGAGGTCACGTTATATTGGCAGTAGAGTAATATAGAAAGACAACGTTGCCGATTCTCTGCCTTTTATAGCTGATACCAGTATATCTTATGTAACTGTTCATTCTTCTTTAGAACAATCAATTTATTGTACTCAAGTGAATTTACTTTTCAATAAATAATACACTTGCATAATTAGATTGAAAAATTTGTTAATAATTAACAATATTGATCATATTTCAACATTGTAAAAAATCTGGCAAAAGGATAGCAACACCAATGTTAATCAAATACTGACTATCCTAGGAAAAATTAAAGGTTACAAATTTTCCTAAACATTTTATTCGTCTCACAGTTTTAGAGATTTCTCTATACTGTAAGTCTTCTATGTTTTTCTCTGTATCTTCTTTAGTATTGACGAAAAGACAGACTTCTTTCAATTGTGGAGTAGCTTGGTTTAATTTTTCAAAATGCAATGGGTTTAAAGCTGCATATTATACACCAAAGTTTTCACAGATTCTTCTATAAAAAAGTTGTTGATTATCTTTAAAAATTTGCTGTTCTCAAACAATGTAGAGCAACAAGAGCTGTCAAAATTTTCGCTAAGAAAGCTAGTCTGCATGGACTTGTAATGAAGGAAAATTTTGTTGGCAACTTTCTCAGTGTTTAGAATGTATGGAAAACAAAAATCATGTAGATAGAGGGATTTTTACAAGTTGAGGAAGCAATTTTGCTGTAATTTTAACATATTGCCATAATTTGTTGAAAACTTTTAATGACAACTCTAATGTAAAAGCTCCAAGTTTTTAGCTTGGCATAAATTATCACAGTATCTACAAAAAATAGCAGCAGAATATGGTAAAACTATTTATACCAATGTGACTACTATCACTAATCGTTATTACGGTATGTGATAGAAATTATATTATAAGAGGATTGCATGAAAGCGCCTTACCTGCTGCTAAACCAGCCATCTCGATGTTGCCATAGTTTTGTTTCAGATAGGACTGGAAGAAGTCCAAGCTGCCTGTAAAACAAAAATCATAAAGTTTCAGTTCTTGAGCTATTAAATTTAAATTAAAATCAATCTTTATGAAATGCAGAGGACCTGCATAGCAAATAAAATTATTCTTATAGAAAGCAAGAGATAATTTTTATAATCTTTATAATGCATAGGCCTATTCCATAGAATAACAAACTTTTTAATGAAATGAAAATGAGTGAAGTTTATTAGGTTTAAGTTTATGTTTAGCCGATTAAGTATTCTGAAATTTGATAATGAAATTCTATTTATTTTTTAATAAATTATCATAAACAAAATACGAATAGGTATTGAGGTTAAACAGCTATGAAAATCTAAGAAGTAGCCAAAATCAAAAGTAAATATTTCAATGCTATTTAAAGGATCAATAACTTCATGACCACACAGAATAATATTAACAAAATATTATATTATTTATTTTATTATTCACAATTTCCTTGATGAACACTAAAAAGCCTACTGTAACAGTTTGGATACCGTAGATCACGTCATGAGCACAAATATATTTTAATATAATGGTTATACTAAACTAATAATATTGTCAAAAATGCAATTAATAAACTTACCAGCCAATAATGTGTGAATTTCCTCCTTTCCAATTATTTTATAAAATATGCCTTCAAAAACAAACTCATGTTTGTATTCGTAATAATCCTCCATATTTGCATTTAGTGTGTTGGTACACTGCAGACCAGAGCAGACGACGCGAAACTTTCAACCAATAGGAGCGCTCCGATTCCGGGTGACTCGAGCTAGAACTTCGTAGCCCGTACTATTTGGTCGGGTCACGATTCCTGACCCGGGCTAGAAAAATCAAAGATGGCGACCGGGTGATGAACTGTCAAAAGCTCCCATGAAACGCGGGTCACCTAGCTCGAGTCACTCGAGTCATTGGAGCAGTGTATCCCTGAAGACGCTCATTATTACACACATTAATTACAGCTACAGATTACAGCTACAAAATACGCGCGAATTTTTATCATTACCAAATACTAACAATCTTCAAACAATATATTTTATTTTATTTCAATTTCAATAATTAAAATTCTCTATCAAGAACCATCGATACTTCCAAGCTCTTTTACAAACTCGACTAGCCCTTTCCAATTTCCTCCATTAACAACTTCTAAATACTCATTCTCAGATAGAGTTGAACTACCCCCACTCTCGTCTCCACTCTCCTAAGACTAGACCCTTGCTACAAAATGAAACGTATCTTCTCTTTCGCCCGAGTTACACAGTGAGCATATTCCACTTCTTCCTTCGGTCCATGGTCTGTCATTCAGGTATAGCATTTCCCCTCTCACTTTCATTATCCAACTGATGTCTGGCAGTGTAATTCCCCTTCAGATAACCGTTATCTAGCAAATTCACACTTACGAGCTTTTAATAAATTGTGTGAATCTGGCTGTGTTTGCTGCACTTCTGAACTCTTCCATATTTTTTTAACTTACTCAACTTCCAAAGCTTATTAAGTTCATCTTTCCAGTTGAGCAAATTGTTCAGACTCAGATCAACATCAGCACTCAATAATAATACCATATAACAATACCCGTACAATATTTCCAATAGAAATCTTCTGCCTCTTCAAATATTCATACTGCAATATTCAATAATAAATTCTGAACCAACTGATCTCCTTTCGAAATTAATTTTCCATTTCATCTCTCTCCCTGTTCGAGTTCCAATAAATTCGAATTTTGGTGTTGTTTCCGCTAATTTTGTGTTCTTTCAAAGGACTGCTTCGTTGGAATGCGGGGGAGGGGTATCAATAAAGGGATTTTGAGGCCGGACTTAGTATTGAGCATTCGGAGATTCCCAAAGTTATTTGAGCTCGAAAATCTTAGAAGATTCGGGAATATTGAAGATCCTGTCCTAACTCAATAGTAAATTGTAACAGTTGAATAAATTTAGTATATAAATATGACGAATACATGAACAAGAGCGGAATATCAACATCAATATAATCACGAATAGTATGCATAAATATGATGAAGAATTGAAAGGGAAGGAAAGTGAATGATAAAAGAAGAAAATATTTGATATTCATTTGAATACATCTTACGTTGCCAGGTCTGATAAGACCTATGGCTAACACTAAACATGGGCAAGAAAATACCAACAGAACAATGCTAAGATAGATTTAAATACTGTACAATTGTGAAGGAAGAGTTCTGTTTGGATTCGTATTAGGAAATTGATCAATCTGATAAATTCAAAATTGTAGTAGATAGATTTTTGGGACTCAAAATTGTGTATGAATTAAGCTATCATTTAAGTTTCGTAAGTAACAATATAACCTATCGACTGTGTATTCCAAATTAAGGTTTGAAGCAGTTTTGGGCGAATGCCTGTTGTTTTTACCTGAATTGTATTTGCATATGAACAAATAAATAAATAAAAAATAAGATTCACTTATTGAACTAAGTTATAATAAATTAAGAGTTAGGTGCTAGTATATAATTAAAAAGCAGTGCATTAAGTGATGAGAAGTGGTCGAAAAGATGAAAAAAAGGAAATGTACATGATCAATAATACCTTTTTAATTAATAGCGGAGTTTTCAAATTATTAAATAGGTGAAATATTTGGAAACTAGAAAAGGAGGTTGAAGAAGAAAAATTAGGAAGGAGAATAGAAGAGAAGAAGAAATGAATCTAGGTGACTAATAAATTGATTATCATGAATAGAACGCTAGTAAATAAAATTATGGCTAAGACAATCTGAAAAGACTCCTGCATTTATGGAAAAAAGAAGAAGAGAAAAAAGAAGAAGAAGAAAAAAGAAGGAGAGAAAAAAGAAAAGAAGAGAAAGAAGAAGAAGAAGGAGAAGAAGAAGAAGAAGTAAAAATAGAAAAAGACGAAGAAGAAGGGCTTCATAGTCGGGACAATGATGTAGAGATATTGAGACTATGATTATGGAGAAAACAACAACAAAAACCGATGAGGTAGGAAGAACAGAGGATCATAAGAAGGAGAAGTAGAAAGAGAAAGGGAAGAGAGGAGAGAAGTAAGAGAAGAGGACGAGTAGGAGGGGAGGAGTAATTGAAAGAGCAAATAGCAATTATGGTTTGAGTTGGAGAGGTACTCATTAGCTGGTTAAATATCATCCGGTACCGCCGAAGGCTCAGAACAGGATGGGAAACTGTCCACGTCATGCCAGTCTTCTCCTTTCCACGTGTCTCCTTCTCATTTCTTATCTTTTCTTCTGTTTCGTCCTCACCTTATGTTGCTGTTCATGATCCCTTTAAAGTCAAACTTGATAGTCTGTTGCAGATTTTGTCAATACTGTGCAGTTTGAGAATCAGTTTATATGATGTACTTCGAGATACACAGTACTTGATCGCAAGAAAATAGTATCATAGAGAAACAATAGCATAAGTAGATATCCCATGGTATAGGTCATTTATGTCGAAACTTTTACTGTTATCTCAAGCTGATAGTCCACGTAGTTCTTTCCCGTGAAGCTTTATGACGCTGGTAGTCTCTTATATTGTGCCGTTCATACACTCTTACCCGGTCAAAACAGTAAAAATCGACAATAATCAACAGTAATCGGCTTGAGATAACAGTAAAAGTTGCGACATAAACGCCCTATACCATGGGATATCTACTTATGCTATTGTTTCTCTATGATAGTAGGATGCAAGGTATTTAGAATAATATGTATTCTTGGTACATTGGCATGATGGGAATTGAATCAGCTGAGTTAAGTGCAACGTTGTAAAATGAAGGTTAGAATAAGAAATTCATATTTTTAAAAATACTACAGCTCGGCTCTCTATGCTATAATTCAATATTTTTACTACAATACCAAATGTATAATCGATTTCAGTTCAATAAAAGATTATATTTCATTAAACAAAGAAGTGTTTTTTTCAAAGAAGAAAAAAAAATGTTTGTAACAGGTTTCAAATAAAGGTTTTTTCAGATTTGAAATAAACCTGACTAATTGGCAAAGTCTATAATTCATTATTTTTACAACAATACCAAATGTCTAATTAATTTCAGTCCAATAAAAGATCTTATTTAGGAAAACAAAATAGTGGTTTCCGTACAGAAACACAACAATATATTTGAAATATACCTGGCTAATTGGCAACTTCAATGGGTACGGATGATGGACAGTGAATATACAATATAAAGAAATAGACTCATCGTAATATTGAAACGCAACAAATTTCATCAAGCTCCTATTCTCATAAAACTGATTTTAATCTCATTCTACACACTCTTGAAATAGCAGAAACCATTCAAAATAGGGGTGTGCCCAACAGTTGGGTGACTTATTTCCAAAACATGTGACTTCCAATTCAATTGAAACGCCCATTCACTAAAAAATAGAACCACATGGCTGATATAGTCCCGTAACATAATCTGAGGAATATGAGAGATGCCAGATATCACAATGAAGAATGATAGAGGTCTCACAAGGAGTGAATTATTGTGCGCTACATGCTACTGATGTGTTCTGCTGTCTTATGAGAGGAGGGTGGAGTGAGAATTAGGATAAATGATGGTTGGGAGGTGTGGTGCGGTGGAGGATGGTGAGGGGGCAAGTGGGTGGAGGAGGTGATAAAGAGAAAGAGATGGGGGACTGGATTCAATCCATATGGGAATAGCATATCTTCATCTTGTGAGTTACAATTACTCAATTGTAACTATATGGACTATGTGTTGGAATTAAATAGGACAATAGAGATTGTTCTGTAGAATAGATTGTTTGAAATTCTATGGGAACAAATCTTCTGATTATCGTAGATCGTATGAGAACAGATTCCATGAAGTGGATTACTTGTGATGGTATTGGAAAAAATTCTATGAACTACAGTAGAATATTAGATAATAAACCTAACGTAACAATGAAATTAGCTTGAATAAAAAGATAAAACCATCTACACAAAAATGGAATTAGCGTCATAAAAACTAAGCAAGCTCAATAAATGAATAATATTGATTAGAAAATTCACATGCAATAATTGAGGTTTATTGTATCGCAGTTCAACTTAATGATATAGGTGAAATGGATGGAGCATGAGTATGAATGTATCTAGCATGTCAAGTTGATGAGTTTTGGGCTGTCGTGTGTTATATTGCATGGCTCTGTGTGTGTTTTATGTTAGATTCTATCTTATTTTGATGTGTATTTTGCTGTAACTCATAGCATAATGTTGTGTTTCATGGAGTATGTTGTGTCGAATTGAGTTTTATTGCTGTGATGAGTTGTAGGTATTTATTATATTCATGTGGTTGAGTTCCGTTTCAATGTTTTGTTTGAGTGTGCTGCTCAAAGCTTTAAGAAGTGAAGCTCAAAAATTATTGCAATTCTAATAATATAGATATTCATATTATTATCTTTCTTGATCCTAGTAAAGAGATTTATGTTGTATTGTATCATACAGGGGAGGTAGCATGAGGGAAAAATAGAGAATGTCTTACGCTATCTTTTCTCTATTATTTATGGAATACATAGTTTTGTAAGTGCTTTGTGGATTCAATCCGTTGGTGAATTTGTCTAATCGTCAATTCAAATAATCATCTTTTGACACCCTATATTGAAAATCGTTGTATGGTAGTTCTAGGATGATTGACGAAAGAGCAATCTCCTGCAGAAGAAAACAGTAATTTATAGAGAGAGAGGGCACATGGTGAAGATTTCTGAAATTGATAGAAAAGGAAAACATTTTTTGCCAGAACTACATTCTATTACAAGCGTTTACGCAGAGAATATAGGACGCAATTCTGGTGTGCCATCATTCATAGGCTAAATGCTATTATTCATATTTGACGAACATAGATGAAGAAGAAGAAGAAGGAGAAAAAAGAAGAAGAAAACTAAGAAGAAGAAGAAGACGACGACGAAAAAAGGAGAGGAGAAAAAGAGAAGACAAGATAGGATGAGAGTTTTTTATCCAATATCTTGACGAGATTGGACCCACGTTGTATAACATCTTTTGAGTTATGGCTATATTTTGAGAGTGGAAGATGGCCCCTGCATGATATAAACACTGCGATAAAGTGAGAAGGAGCGATCGAAGCTCCCTTGTAGTGATATAGAGTGAGAGAGCAACAGAGAAAGTGCAGTAAATAAATAACGGACATTGCTAAATGTAGCCACGATTTATTGGCGATTCTCAAGCACATGAAAAAGAAAAACTGGAGAATAAGAAAAAAGGATGACTGAGAAGAAACGGTGGAGATAATAATGATGAGGAATGCAGGCCAGATTGAATCTTATTGATTGACTTAATGATTGAGTTCGTGCTTCATTGATTATCTCATCATTATTCAACGTGAGTACTTTGGAAAACTGAATTTTGAATTACTCTAGAATTAAGTCCACTTATCAAGTTTTGAATAAGATATCAAGTTTTCACATATTCATGCTCCATACCTCTAAAGGACTCCCTCTTTTTGATTTGAGTTTCAGTAGTCTATCTTCCCTAGGTGACCCACATCCCAAGCTATTTTCTCATTGTGAATTTGATGAGTACTATTAGTGATTTATAACAATTTAGTAGAGTGCGTTGCACAAAAATTGTATCTGCCATTAGAGGATTAGGTAATTACATAACTCTAAAGAGACGATTAGTACATAATTTTCATGTTCTATGATCGCGTTAATACTGTTAGTATACTCTATATTACTACTGTCTTACTATATACTGGCCCGAAAATCAAATCAAGTGACTTAGCAGTGTGTGAATTCATAACCTTAACATTTGGACAACATTAATATCATTTTATCAACATTTTTGGAGAGAAATAGTACAGGCCTAGCCTAGTTTTCCTCCAATGTTATGATTATAAATATCATTATTATGGTGTTTTATACAATAAATGGATAAAATATACTGTAGATATGAAGGAGAAACGTATCTCTAGAGATATTTCACTCTGAATAACAACTAATGTAACATTCTATTGGTTTCTGAACCAACCAATTTTCTTGATCATTCTTCTTTGTTCAATGCGTACTCTCTCAATCCCATTCATTGGCTCTAGTTACATTCATTTTCCGGTTTGTTGAGTTATTTATTATCTGTTGCAAATTGAATCTGAGCTGTTTGTTTCCACTCGAAATTATGTTGGAAATTACAGCTGATTGAAAATTGCGGTGGTTAGAGTTACTTCTTGAGATTGTTTACTGTATCTGTGAGATAGTAACGTTGTTGGCAGGTCGTTTGTAATGATACTGCTATGAAAATACGATTATTCACTATACAGTAAGGCTCACTGCAAACTGTCATATTTGATTGAAAAGGAAGCATAGAGGTTTCTGCAAGGATAAACTGACAGTTCGTAGAAAATCTCACTCTAACATATTTTCTGCTTGAATGATTCAAGCTAGATACTACCTTTTCTGAATGATTTTGTGCAGAACTCATTGATAATGGAGATTCTACTACGTTCACTGACTTTCATGGGGTCATGAAGCCGAATTACGCTAAATGTCAAAAATTGATTTATTGAGTACTTTATTTATGTATGTTACAATATCTATCTATATAAAAGCGGAATGGCACTCACTCACTGACTGACTCACTCACTCGCAGAACTAAAAATCTACCGGACCTTTAGTTGGCCCTTCAGAGGCGCACTAAGAAATCTTTTGGCAATATTTCAACTCTAAGGGTGGTTTTTAACGGTTTAAATTTCGTCTTTTAGCATGTATATTCTTCCTATTCTCTTAATTATAATTGAAAAAAGGCCATACCATATGTTAATATAGAACAATAATCTAGAGAGAGTACCTCTTCGAAACAGTTGTTAACTTGTCACTAAATTAATAATTTTGTCAGGTTGGCATTAAGTTGAGTTGACTTTGTTAGGTTGGCACCAAGTTGAAGATTGAAATGCATTTATCGTGGAAAAATTGATTGGGCACTGCTACTTCAATCAGAGTTATTACTGGGAATATTATATTACTAGCCGTCAGGCTCGCTTCGCTCGCCATATCCGTTTAGCAAGACGTTTAGTCTGGACCCCCGACTGGATCGTCCTAACATAGGCTATGATAAAAATGCTCAAATGAAAAATGCAGGCGAGCGAAGCGAGCCTGCTGATCTCATTCATGTACGATCCAGTCGGGGGTCCAGGGGGCGGAGCCCCCTGGGTAGACGGATATGGCGAGCGTAGCGAGCCTCACGGCTAGTATACTTATATACTTATATGTGACTTATACACTTATATACAATAGCTTACAATACAGCAACATTATAGATGAATTAACATAATTTATAAACTAAGAAAATAATTATCGAACTGTATATGATATGAAAAAAGCAATTTGGAATAACTTTTCATAATATTGTTATGCATCTACATGAATTAGCGTTGCTTTGGACATATCAATCTCCATTCTTCGGGAAGAATATTCTAAATATCCTTCTCACTAACTCTCTACCAAACTTGATGAGAGAACTGTACTGATAATTTTGGCTAGTTGTGGTTTTTCCTATACTAATGGAATGAATATCATTATATATTCATTTATACTTTATGAATAGTATGATTGATACTGATGGAATAAACGTCTGATCCAAGTGGCCATTATGCAACCTTTTGTCAAAAGTATTCTTTTATGTCAGTAGTTTGATTTAGTAAAGATAGTAAGTATGAATTGGGATAGAAATATGTGAAAAAATAATTGTATGAGATAGAGGAAGATGAGAGATGAGCAATAGAGTGGTGAGGGAATGAGTAGAGGGGGAGAACAATAAGGTGCAGTAGCTGCATAGAGAAAATAAGGATGGAAAGTTGGAGGAAATAAGGTGGGAAAGGAGGAAAGAAAGTAATGATATGGAGAAGCTATGATGATAATTAAAAGTTCGAGGGAAAACCTACAGTAATGAACGAAGGAAGGAAAGTGATAATATGGTGATGATGGCGCTGAAAATGATAAGGAGAAAGACATAGAAATGTTCTAAATAAAGATAAAACCTTTCATAGAAGTATGAAGAAGGGCGTAAGGTTAGAGACAAATACCGACTTTTCGTATGTCGGCGCCAGAAGTGCATAATAAATAAAGAACAAAAGGAACGAGTGGAATACTGTACGCTTCACAAGTTAGTAATAAATGTGTGTACATTTTAATTGGATAAGGCGCGCTAAGCCAACCGCTTGTCATATGCCAATAAGCGAGCAAGCTTTGGTTGAAGATTGCAGCATTGGCAGTATACATATAGATACGTCTCTGGATCTACTCAATCACTGGATTTATGGAATGGATATATGGTAGTGGTATAAGATGTCCTATATTCATATGAAACTCTATATTTATTGAGTCGAAGTATTCCAGCAGTATACAATATTCTATACATACATATAGGATATATATCGTATCTATAGCATAGTAATATACCAGTGGTGAATAAAATATATGTATATGCCTCTTCAGGTCCTGGGTTGATGGGAATTATATATATTATGTGTATGATAAATAATATAGATATAGTTGATGTGATAATGTATTGCTTGAGGGCTTGTTATATCCACCTACTAGTAGATAATGGTTCAAGTATAACTATGTATATATGCTGCTAGTGGATATACGAGTGCACTTGCTCATCTTTGAGATTATGATTGGCTCTGTATGGAGTAGCTCTGTCAATTACTGGTATGAGTTATGTATGAGTTGTGCTTCGCTTAAGAAGAAAAGGAGGAGGAGGAAGGATGATGAGTTGGAAGAGAATGGAAGAAAACGAAGAAAAGAAGGAGAAGAGATAGAATGAGAAGAAGAAGAAAAAAGTAGAAGGAGAAAAAGAAGAAGAAGCAGAAAAAGATGGAGAGGAAGAAGAAGAGGAAGAAGAAGATGAAGAAGTATAAGAAGAACTGAAGAAAGGAGAACTAGAGGTGAAAGAAGAAGGAGGAGGATTAGTCAGAAAAGAAAAATAGGAGGAGAGAGAGAAAAACTGAATATTACAGTTCAAATAAGACGATGGAGAAGATGGCAAGATTATGATTGGATGATAATATGAAGAAGAAAAGTAGAAAGTAGAAAGAGGTTGATAGGAAATATAAAAATAGGCAGAAGGGCAACAATGTATCAGAGATGGAATGCAAGAGCTCAAGAGAAGTTGATAATGAAGGAGAGAAAAATATGGACTGAGAAAGATTAGATGATGGTTCTATTTCAATGTGGAAAAGGATGAATATGACATCACTCAAGTTTGCTATCATAGCTCAGCGGATGATAAGGGAAAGAAGAAAGTAAAGAGTGAAGAAGTGCAAGAGGGACAATATTGCAAGTACAAGGGAGACATCATTCGTTGTAAGGAGAGGAACGATAAAAACTAGAACAAGATGGCTATTGAATGATGAGGTTGGAGAGGGAAGAAAGAAAGGAACAGTGACGATGAAAATGACAAAGGAGAAGAACAAATATGTGAGGCAGAATAAGCAGAAGAATAGGAAAGAGGAGGAGTTTGATGTGGAAGGATAGTAGAAAGAGAATAAGAATAAAAATTGTTCAAAGGAAATGCAATGGAAGAGGTGGAAGGATAAGAAAATAACAAGGAGAAGAAGTGGAGGGAGGAAGATGGTTGAATATATAATAACAAATAACGTTGTGGTATTTATCCATACAATAATGGAAACAACAAACATATGTTGTCAAACACATTTCGTGGATGGATGAAATGGAAACACTAAAAAGTGGTGGTGGATAACCTAAATTTGTGTTTTTTTAATAGTGTTTCTTTTTATTAGTTTGTGTTTTAATTTTTCCTGTTTGAAGGATCAAACAGAGTAGGAGAATGAAATAGAAAAAATGAAAAAGAATTAGGAGACTGAGAGAATGATTTAAATGATGTTAGTATTGTTAAACTATCTAATGAGTAATTTGAGAATAAACAAGAGAAAACTATTATTATTCTATTGTTTTTCGGTCTTGAATACGTCCCAAATTTGACGAATCATTCCGTTGAGAAAGATCCTCTTGGGTCTCTTCTCTGTAACCTAACATTCAACTGACCTTGCAATGACTCATCAATCAGAAAATGATATGTTCGGAAATAGAAAGAAATTCCGCACCATCAATTAATCAAACACAAAAATAATATCATTCTGTCAAACTGGAATTTCGGTCTTTGCTTGTCGCAGAACACTCCTCAACATCTCGTTTGTCGGCTGCTATCGGAATCACTTTTTAGCCCTTCTTTTTTTCTCCCTACTTCCTCCTTATCAATGGTTGTCTCACACTGTCTCACTCCCTCTTTCTCTTACACTCTCTCTGTCCCTCCCTCTGGCTGGTAACACGTGTTCGGCTCGTTAGTGTAACAAGTTGTAAAGAGGTATCGGACAGAACAGCCAGCCCTGAGACCACCGGTCAACTGAGACTGATATAATAAAAAATGGAGAAAGAACTCCGATGGCAAAAAGTAGAGATGGAT